>NW_015172043.1:46653-65690 GCF_001447785.1 Gekko japonicus | reverse complement strand
CCCCCCCCCCGCCCCTTCCCACTGCACGCACACACACACAAACAAAGGAGCTAAGATGGGACAATAAGGAAGCATCTCAAGGTAAGAACCTTCTGGTGGAAGGCTGATCCCTCGAGGCTGGGGAGCGGGGCTGACTGTTTTCCCCCTCACGGCTAACGTGCCCCGGGTCAACAGGAGGGGAGAGAGAGGCTGCCGTTGTTCCCGCCGTCGTAGCTTCTTTTCCCACGTTGTTTTTGGGGCTGCAGGGGGGGGGGAATGTTGGCAGAAGAGATGCGGGCTGTATTCATAACCCCTTGATCGGTGTATAACCACTTCCCCTTCCGAAATACTGAGGTTTAATGCTACGCTGAATGAAATACGAAGAAGGGGAGCTACTCAAAAGCGAATAGCCCCGGAGTAAAACAATAAACAACCCCGGGCAGGGGGAGGCGTGTGTGTCAGAAGGTGGTAACATAGTTTTACAACACGAGCTCCTTCTGTGCAAGATATGCAGATAAGGATGGACTCCTCCCCTCAGTGTCAGCAGATTAAAAACTATTCACTTGTTTCCAGAGGGGGGGGGGAATGGGTTTGGTGGAGATGAGGCTTTAAGAAGAATTCTCCAAGTGCAACCTGAGTCCTTCCCCTTGGGAAGGGGTTTGAAGATCGGCTGTTGAGGAGATGTATTATTGAAGGGAGGGACGTCGTTAGTGGGGAAGGATCTGTAGATCTCACGTTTCACATTCTTTAGCAACCTTCCGCCTCTTACGTGTGAAGGACACACGCGCGGAAGCCATCAGCAATTCAAGCATTTGACCCGTGGGAATAGGTCTTTGCCTCGCTCTTCTTTGTAGCAAAGACTTTCTGGACTCCTACAAGGAGTGAGGGCGCGAGTCAGAGGGGTGGTGGTGGTGCGTGTGGCTTTGCATTGGAGAACTAGGGCTGTTTTCTACGTAGCCAGTGAAGGGGGCGGGTGGACTGGCTGTTGAAAGCGATGCAAACAGCTGGATGTTCCCCCCCCCCCCGCTTATGATGATTTCTTTCTGCTATAATTTCTCCTTGCCTAAATCCTTGCCGCGTGTGAGACTATTTAGTGTCTCTCATTCGGTGGCTTGAGCCCAACCACCAGTAGCCACTTGACATTCTAACACATGCCATGCCTTTCACAGGGATCTCAGCACCACTATTTAAAAAGCATTTTTTCTCAGGAGGCTTTGCCATTGCATGGTGACATCGTGTATTTTAAAGTGCTTTCTTGAACTGGTCAGAGTTACATCACCTCTGAGCATAACCGGTGGAACTTCAATGCTGCATTTTAAAACTGTTGGTAAGAAAGGTGTGTTATTAGGTGAGCCACCAGAACATTCCAGTGATATGTGGAAGGTTTGTGAAAGAAGTCCCTTCAGGGTAACCTGGAGCTTTGAGAGGTAAAATCTTCAACTGAGCTTGCTGTGCTGGGTGTGTATTGAAAAGAATTCTGAATTACCAAATTCTAAAATTGGTGGGTGTTCGGGGGCAGCAGGTGAAGCCAAATAGTCTGTAATGGGACAGTTCGTTTTCTGTGACTGTGTGTGTAAAGTACTGTCAAGTCACAGCCAAATAGTCTGTAGTGGGACAGTTCGTTTTCTGTGACTGTGTGTGTAGAGTACTGTCCAGTCACAGCCAATTTATGGAAAATCCATAGGGTTTTCAAGGCAAGAGGCGCTCAGGTGTGGTTTGCCATTGCTTCCCTCTGTCTGGCAATGGACTTCCTTGGTGGTCTCCCATCTAGGTACTAACCAAGGCAAACCCTGCTTAGCTTCTACAATCTGACATAATCAGGCCTGCCTGGGCCATCTAAGTCAGGGCACTATGATAATAGTATGTTATAATAGTTGCAGCCTTAGTTGAGAAAAAGAATATAGGTTTTCCAGGTGGCAATAGGATTGTCCCTTATACAAAAAAGGTCACACTTCTATGGGACGTAAAATGATAGCCCTGGCTTCAGTAATCTACAGCTTCAAGAAATTCAATAGAAGACAGTGTGAATTTGCACCAACATTTATGTCTCCAAATTCTGTCTGATAATGTTACTGTGAAATTTGTAGAAAGCCTAATGTAAAGAGAAAATTATGATGGCATAGTTGCTTAAGATAGAGTCAGGTGCTTAAGAGTCTGGTTTCTTCCCATGCAGGGCTATCAACCTAAAAGGTTCCAAAGAAATAAAGCAAAGAAAGATTTTTAAAAACAAATAATTTGTTTTGTATTCTTCTTTCACTTATAGTTACTATGCTTTTAACATTGTCCCACTTCAATTTTTTTCCTGCAGTCATTGACTTGAAAGTGAAGTATGGTCAAAGTTGTGATTTAGGGTGTAAATAACTCCCCAAACTGTAAAAAAGTTCGGTCCTGAGTTTATTAGGTCACTGTGCTAATCTGCTGCAGGCTTGGGGCAGAACCAATATGTGTATACAAGCACACACTTATTTGCCTTTATGATTCTAACCAAAGAAGTCTAATTATACCATGCAAAGCATGGAAATGCATAGCTTTACTCTATGGTGAGTGAAGGGTCTGTGAAGAAGATTGTCGTTCTTAACATATATATATTGCTTTTCAGTGAAGAAAGCACCAATGGTAAAAAACAATAAAAACCCCATACTGATATGATAAGGGTAATTTTTGTGAATGCTTCTATTTACCATGATCAGAATAAGGTTACCTGGGCCCCGGTCACACGAGAGGTTTTGGGCCGGGAGAGGGACGGATTGGGGCCGCAGGGAACATTGTCCCAGACATGTAACTCCTTACTGACCACAGCCACCTAAGCCTGCTATTCTGAACAGAGCAAAACAATCTTACGGATAAAGAAAAATGTCACTTCATGTTGCAAAGAAGCAGGATAAAATGTTTAACTGAATAAACAGGCATGTGCACAACTGAGACAATTGTCTGAAATTACTTTGAAGTGCCAGCATAAAGACTGTAGAACAGCCCACAGTCTTGACCAATGCTCCCTGTAAGCTGTGGAGTCTTATGAGCAAAAATTCTACTTTGTGAGCTACTGGCATGAAAGTTGTGAGTGAGCGATTTGGCTACTGCATAAATTAGTTTGCTCTGGAGCCATCCTTCCTGAGCGAAGACAAAAATGTGTGAGCCGGAGGCTAAAAAACTGTGAGCTAGCTCACACTAACTCAGCTTAGAGGGAACAGTGGTCTTGACTCCCTGCTAGTCCCTAAAGAGGATTTTTGAGTCCTACATAATGCTGTTAAAAATTCTCTTAATTCCTTTTTACCCAATTTCTTCCTGAAATAACCGATTTCTCTCCTCTTCTTTAGTATTTGAAGTCAGTATTTAATCAGTTCAGTTTTGATCAAAGAGAAACTCGAAGAGAGGAGGAAGGGAAGGACTGCAAAGTTCCAGAACTCTGTAGATAGAATCATAGAGTTGGAAGGCATCATAAAGGCCATCTAGTCCAACCCCCTGTTCAATGCAGGATCAGCCTAAAGCATCCCTGATAAGTGTGCTTGAAGACTGCCAGTGAGGGAGAGCTCACCACCTCCTTAGGCTGCTGATTCTGCTGCTGAACTACTCTTACTGTAAAAAAAAATCCCCTAATATCCACCCGGTACCTCTGCTGCCAACAGAAATACTTCCCTGCCCTCCTCTTAAGTGACAGCCTTTCAGATACTCAAAGAGAGCCATCATGTCCCCCCTTCAACTTCAATTTCTCCAAACTGAACATTCCCAAGTCTCTCAGCCTTTCCTCATAGGGCTTGGTTTCTGGGCGCCTGATCATTCTCATCACTCTCTTGTGCACTCCTTCATTCTGTCCACATCAGAGGCAAGCAGTGTCTTCCCAAACGGTCCTGTCTTCCTGCTAGTGCTCCACCCTGTGGTGTGTAACATAAAGCAAGGGCTGAAATTACCAAGGGTGCAGTGATTTCTCTACAAAGAGAAATGAAAGAGAACCCCCCCCCCTTTTAAAAGAGGAAAAAGTAATCCATGGCTATATCTAAAATATGGAATTTGGAAAAAGAAGTTCCCCTCCTCATAACAATGCTAATTCCCACTTGCATTGTTGCTGGATAGTGTTTTGTCCCCTGCATTTATGTTGAGAGAATGATTGTCTCTGAATATGGATATTCTGTTTAGCTATCCTGGGCTGATAAGAAGAGCTTCCATTAGTGGAGCTAGGTGGAACAGGTAGGAGAAGCACAGGGCAACATATATGGTTCTCTTTTCTTCCATTTTATCCCCACAACAACTTTATAAGATAGGTTGGGCTAAGAGAGAGTGGCAGCGTAAGGGATTTGACCCTAGGTTACTACACCACACAGGTGTTTTGCATAAGGGGTTTTTGTATTGGCACCATCCCCTTGCCTGTTGCTATTTAAACCTATGCAGATGATATCAGGGCAGTGCAGATTGTGTGTTACAGTAATTTTTTAAAAAAGATATCATACAAAAATTCTGCTACCAGGCTTCTCACCGGAACATCTTGGTCTTCACATATACAGCCTATTTTAAAGCAGCTGTATTTTAAAGCAGCTGTGCATTGGTTGCCTAGTGGTTTCCAGGTCAAATTAAGTGTGCAGTTGTTAACCTTTAAAGCCCTACACAGTCTGGGACCATCATGCCTGAGTGACCGCCTCTCTCTTTATGACCCCCCTCGGTGGTTGCTGGAGTCGTCATGTCATGGCCTACTGGTGGTGCCGGGCCCCTGGGTCATACATTTGTAGTCCTGCCAGGGCAAGAGCTTTTTCAGTCATAGCCCCGTCCTGGTGGAATGCACCCTCAGATGAGACCCGGGCCCTGCAGGCAGTGTTCCCTCTAGGCTGTGCACATGACACAGGAAGCCTCGCTCAGCTAGGGTTGCCAGCTCTGGGTTGGGAAATATTTTGAGGGTGGAGACTGAGGAGGGCAGGGTATGGGAGGAGAGGGTCTTTCTTCAGTGGGATATAATACCCTAGACTCCACCTTCCAAAGCAGCCACATTCCCCAGACAAACTGACCTCTGTCACCTGGAGACCAGTTGTAATACTGGGAGATCTCCAGCCACCACCTGGAGGTTGGCAACCTTACGCTCAGCAGCAGTCTGGAGCCATGCAGGGTCTTGCACTGTCCATTGCCCATTTGAAGATTACAGCAGTTATATTTTGCTCAAGGTGTGAATTCAGTTGGGGAAAAAATTAGAAGGAACATTGGGGCTGCGGGACCTCCCTAGGCTGAGTTCTGTGAGGCTGAGCTTTTTTGTCAGGCCTATCCCAGTTAAGTTTATTTTGTGGGGCTTAAGGCTGGATCCACTGCTATCACTTATTAATTGTTTGTTTTTTATACTTCGTATTTTTATACTGTTTGAACGATATTATGTATGTTTTATATTGTTGTGAACCTCTCTGAGCCCCACTTTGTGTGGGAGGGGTATAGTATATAAATTGAAATCTTAAATAAATAAATAAAATTATCTGGATCTATATATAGAAAAGAAAGCTGGTTCATATCAACTTGCTTAATATCTGATTGCTTGGATGGTGTTTTGAATATGTAGTTATGTCCCAGTTCTAAAATGTAACATAAATGAGAAGCATTTTTGTAAAAAAGAGAAAAGGGGGGTATAGCATATTTTCTGCAATCTTCATAGCTATGGCTTCTAATTTATTGTTTAAAGTAGGAAACTAAAAATACATTTCTGTCTGTATTGCATATCTAAAATGCAGGAGATGTCTATAATAGCTACATGAGTAATATGCCCAGGGGTCATTTCCTGCAGGAACGCACAGGAGCGGAGCTCCGGCAGTAAAGAGCCCAGGGGGCGGGCACATGCAACAAGCCCCACCCCCTACTCCCAGCAGCCCTCAGTCAGAGCAAGAAGCAGCCAGGTCCAAGACAGTCCAGTGGCACCTTTAAGACCAAGTTTTATTCAGGTAAAAGCTCTCCCTCCTCTGTGAGCACAAATCTGCACGTCCCCCCCGCCCCCAGTAGCTAGCAATCCAAAACAGTCCAGTGGAAGCCTGAGCGGTGGGTGTTGCCTTCTGACACACTTCCGGTGATATCAGGGGGCGTGGCACATGCAAATAAGTTATGCTAATGAGATCCTGCACCTCTTTTTCTACGAAATGACCCCTGAATATACCTGTAAAAAGCATGAAAGTACTTGCTTTCGTACTAACTGGGCAAGCTTGAAAATGGCTATTGAGAGGGCCCTTGCAACAGAACATCTTTCTCACTGTGCTGCAGTGATGCAAAGTTGTAGCCTGATCCAATGTGGATTCGTGAGTGCCTTCATGCCTAACCTCACAGGAGGTAAATATGCCTAATTCTCCATAGATTTGGACTATTTGTCTAACGTTGTCTGTGAGAGTTGTAACTAAGATCATGAAAAAGTTATACTGTCAATCTTGTGCAACTTGTTCTAGATCATCTTCAAAGAAAATGCTGGTAGTGGATAGCTGGACCAGTCTGTGGTTTGGATGTTGACAGCTAGAAAATGATTATGCAAGAAAACTAGAAAAGTTATCTTGTACTGTACTCAGGGGTCATTTCGTAGAAAAAGAGCTAGGGGAATTCATTAGCATAACTCATAAGCATATGCCACACCCCCTGACATCAGGGGCCCGGCGGTAGACCTGCAAGGCCGGCGGGAGTGCGAGGAAGCCCCGCCAAGGCCCTCCCTGGCCCTAGGCAGGCAGGGGTGGGGAGAGGCGGGGAGGAAGCAACTTACCCTCCCTCTTCTCCTGCCTCCTCCTGGCTGAATGAGGGCTGGAAGCGGGGCGGCCAGAAGCAGGGGGCGGGGCTTCATCGTGTGCCCCACCCCCCCGCACCTCACCCGGGGGAACTGTGTTTCCCCGCGTTCCCCCCCAAATGACCTCTGACTGTACTCATTTAAACCGTGGCAGGGACCAGCTCAGTTCAGTCACTTTAGTACATTGGGTGTTAGTCTAGAAAAAAAGCCTAGGTTCAAATCCCTGCTCAGCCATGAAACTCACAAGGTAACTTTAGTTAGATAATTACTAACTCTAACCTACCTTACTGGTTTGTTGTGAGAACACTCTGAAGTATGCATCACCTTGAACTCTGTGTAGGAAGGGTGATGTACAAATGCAAGGAATACCAAGTTATAGAGGTAATTTACAGTGGATGTTGATTTCAGTGGATTTAGACTGTAACTCTGCAAGACTGCATTGATAGATTTGTAGTCATTTTCCTTCATGGACTGTCTAGTATAAGGGTGCCAAACATAAGGCCTGGGGGCCAGAAGCGGCCTGTCCAGGGCTCTTATGCAGCCCGCGAGCAACTAGTGCGAGGGAGAGAACAGGAGACCGCTCGGGGGAGTGGGTGGAGCCACTCCAGTTGTGGCTTCAGCATGGCATGGTGGAACAACCTCATCTGCAGCAGTCAAGCAGTGTGGGAGCGTCTGCCCAGTGCTGCACTTCTGGCTCTCCAGTCTGCCCATATGGGTTTTCCCTTGCACCCCCCTCCCAGCCTATGAGGCCTTGCAGTGGGGGCACACCAACTTGGAGAATACCAGCTGCTGTCCTTTATATAGTTTATATCTCCCATACCTGGCATTATGTTTTATGGCACACATGGCCCAACCCGACAAAGTGACATTTATGTCATATCTGGCCCTCAGAACAAATGAGTTTGACACCTCTGGTCTAGCAGCTTCTGGTAGGTACAATACAGAGTCTGGCTCAGAGTTGGTTTTAATAAGGAGGAAATATACAAGTATTTGGCACTACTGACATGGATAGGGGCCCTCTGGCACCAGTGTTTGATAACCCAAGGGAATGTCACCCAAAGAGGCTTCACTGTGAAATTGCAAAATGTTTGAAAACCTGTCATAGAAATCAAGAAATGTATACTATAAACATCACAAAGTACTGCTTAAAAATGAAAACAAAACAACTTTGTAGGGCAGTTCAGTGACCCCCAGTAGACATACTTTTAAAAACAAACTATTTAATTGCAGATAGAGTCCATTAATAACATTACATTTCATAGAACTATTCATTTATAATGTTTGAAGTAGCTTTGCATTCACTTTTTAAAAACCACTCCCCTCCATATGGCATAATTATTTTTTCCCCAGCGCCATTTTTCTTGCTAATTATCAAACCTGTTTGCCTTAAAATAGGTGTTTACAATTTCACATCCTCCACCTTGTGCTTTCTTTCTTGATCCTGCCCTGAAACCAGGATGCTGAAGCTTGTGACATCACATCCATTTACCATGGCAACAGGCACTGATTTACTTATTTCAATTTAATTAAAAAGCATTTATCAATTTTAAATGACTTAAATATCTTTTGTATTAAAAAAGAGGAATATCATACTGCATCCAGCTCACTCTGTCTGGAAAACCTTAGTAACAAGAAAATCCTTAATCTTTAAATTAATCCAATCTGGATTTGTGAGTCTGTGAGTGCCAAGAGGCCATACTCCTAAAAGCTGTGATGGAAATTTCCTTTATTTAAAGCTGTTAGACGTGCCCTTTTGTTTGTTACCTGCACATAGATGAGGAGTTTCCTGCAGTAGTTAGGAACCAATCAGTTAGTTCTCGGGACATTCTCAGCAGTCATGGCACAGCATAGTTTTTATGAGTTATATTTCTAGCCAGTGTGGTTTTGCTGTTTGTCCATTCTTCATTAGTTCTGAGCATCGTGTAGTCCTCAGAAATTAACCTCCAGAGGGAATGTAGAACTGCAAAGGGGAACTCTTAATTTGAGCAGAAAGTATTGGCCATGGTTGTCATGGAAATACCAAGTCAAAGAGCTTAAGGTCTTGCTCTGGTTTGGTATATGTGATTTGGGGCTTTTGTATAAGAATATTTACCAGGTACGTTTTCCTTTTTTAGAGTTTACATGCATTATTTGCTTCATGCCTGAACTTGAAGGAGGCCCAAGAAGAAAGGAGTGCCCTGGGATTTTGTTTCCCTCTGTTGGTACACAGGCACAGCCTAGCATCATGGGAGTTGAGTCCTAATTGAGTCTTCTGGGCTGTGTTTGTGGTACAAAATAATTATTTGCTATAGCCATTGGATTGTACAGACGATGATTGGAGTGTATTCAAAGCTGCCTTGAATGCATGATATGTTGTGAAACATCTAATTGAAGTGTAATGTAAAGCTTCGTCCTGGGCTAGGATCCAAATCCATCCAATCGTGTTACTAGGCCCAGGAAGCACCTAACCAATCACTTTCAAGCAAGCTCCCTGAGCGGGAACATCCGTGATCGGTCCTTATGTGAACAACCTTATTGGTTGGTATCTGTACAGTGGGTGTGGCTACATTAGCCGGGAGAGTTTAAAAGCAGGACAACTGCAATGTAAAAGCAGAACTGTTCTGTTCTGGCTATCAGATGTTGATCCGTGTTGGAGTTGTGTTCGAGTTGAAGAATAAAGTCGCGTTCTTGCTGAATCACTCTCCGACTTCTTTGTTAAGCAAGCGACTTAACAATGATAGATGATAGTTATGTGGGATTTACAGAGGGTGTCTGCCTATTGAGCAAGGGAAGGAGGACCAGACAACACTTGATTTGGTGCATTTATTCAAATGGATCATACTATGCAAGCAGGATAGTGACTTCCATGGCTTAAATTTGGATCTAGTTCCTCTTCAGTACATTTGTCATGTTGTAGAGCCTAGATAGCTTTACTTCTTGAAGTACTGGGGTGCCTGTGTTATAGGTAATAAATAGGGAAGATTTTGCTTTTGCTTCCCAATCATGCTTCGGTGTGTACTATAATATATACAATATACACTGAAGATCCAAAATGTTGCTGTTTGCAGTTGTAAAGAGAAGTGTGTCTTTAATTTGTGTGTGTGCCTCAAGTTGCTTCCGACTTATGGTTTCCTTATAAAGTTGGAAAAAATTGACAGGAAGAAAGTTGATTAATTTGAAATGTGGTGTTGGGGGAGAGTTTTATGGATAACTTGGACTACTGAAAAGACAAATAAGTGGGTTTTAGATCAAATCAAGCCTGAACTCTCCCTAGAAGCTAAAATAACCAAACTGAGGCTGTTGTACTTTGGTCAAATTATGAGAAGACAAAAGTCACTGGAAAAGGCAATAATGCTAGGAAAGTTGAAGACAGCAGGGAAAAGACCCAACATGAGATGGGTTGACTCAATCAAGGAGGCCACGGCCCTCAGTTTATAAGATCTGAGCAAGGCTGTTAATGATAGAACGTTTTAGACGTCCTTGAACATTATGGAGAGTTGCCATAAGGTGGAAATGACTTGACAGCACAACACACACACACAAATTAATGTGCTAGGCTGCTTTGATCTAGAACCCACTGTCTTTTTGGTAGTCCACAGTATCCATAAAACTCTCAATCAACACTACATTTCAAAAGAATCAACTTTCATCCTATCAGCTTTCTTCATTGTCCAACTCTGACACCTGTACATAGTAATGGGGATACTATATTATGAATCATCTTGATCTTCGTTACCAGTGACACTTCCGTACGCTTAAGGATTTTTCCCTTAATGTCTGCCCTTCCCAGTCTCAATCTCCTTTTGGTTGATGATGGACCCAAGTATAGAAAATCTTTAACAATTTCAATTTCTTCATCATCAATCTTAAAGTTGTATAATTCCCCAGTAATTATTACTTTTGTCTTCTTGATATTCAGCTGTAATCAATAGTCGTTTCAAGTCATCAGTGTTTTTGCCAGTAATGTGGCGACTTGGATAGCCTAGGCTAATGTGGTCTTGTCAGATCCTGGAAACTAAGCACAGTTAGCCCTGGTTAGTATTTGGATGGGAGACCACAAAGGAATACCAGAGCCGCTATGCAAAGGCAGGCAATGACAAACTACACCTGAATATCTCTTGCCTCGAAAACCCTGTGGAGTCGCCCTAAGTACTATATATATCAGGGGTAGCTGAACTTTCAGACCCTCTGAGCCACATAGAGCAGTCTTTAAAACTTCAAGAACTGCAAGATGTGCACATCCTTCAGGTGTATATTGAATATAAATGATGCCCTCTGGAAGGGAAAAAGGCATCTGTATGGTATGGGTTAATTTCCCCGCCTGTAGAGGGTGGGTGGAGGGGAAAGGGGAGAAGATACCTTACAGCCACACACAGGTGAGGCCCTCCATCTAACTCATGCAAGGAGACCACATGTATGCAAAAGGTGACACCTTCTTCACACCTTGATAGTCTTCCCTCGCTCTCTCTTCTGGCAGGGGTTTGTGGCTCAGGCTATGCCCCTTCTTTCTTCTACATCCTGTTCATGCCTCCTAACAGCGTTTTCTGTCGTCTGCAGTGCATGCCTCCACACTTTATCCAGTTGCTTACTCTTTGTCTTCAGTGGCACCTTCATTCTGAGTGCCTCCATCAGGCAAGGATTGCCTGGTCTGTTGGCAACTTGGGGAGGATGCCAGAAGCTGGAGTGTCTGTATTTTTCTGGACTGCCTCCAGGCAGGAACAAAAACGTGATGTATGTTGGTGGAAGAACAAAGATAAACATTGATAGTAAAAATTCTGAACAAGGAACACTCTGCAACAATGTTGTCTGAATAACAAAACATTCACTGTGCTTTATAGTGTAACTGTCTTTGAGCATGGAACAGTAATGCATAATCAATGAATTCTGAATTTTTTGGGATGGGTAAAATTTATTTTTTTAACTCCACTGGTCAGACATCATTATTTCATTTCTTTGGAATCCTGGTTGATCCTGTGCTTTGTTTTATTGAAATCTCTTTCTCAGTGAGTCAGATGAAAGAAAGGTTAATCTACAT
This sequence comes from Gekko japonicus, assembly GCF_001447785.1. Taxonomy (NCBI): domain Eukaryota; kingdom Metazoa; phylum Chordata; class Lepidosauria; order Squamata; family Gekkonidae; genus Gekko; species Gekko japonicus. Next base: position 53,973 of record NW_015172043.1, on the reverse strand, counting down.
ACTATATGTTGAAAAGAGACACGTTAGAGATACAGGAATTAACACAGAAATGGAGTTAAATGTGCTGCATACTTCAGTGCCTAATGTGGTCATTATATCTGTCTGGTCCATTTTGTATAAACTGAAGCTAAAGATAATGTTGTGAAAAGCTAGAACAGGCTGACAGACATCCTCCTAGGCACAGATGAGTGGGCAAGTGAGGAAAATGTAAATCAGTATATTCCATGCCTCACTAGCATCCTCTTTCTTTCTGGTGATGTGTTTTCAGGAACCAGGCATCTCTCTTCCCACAATCCTAGTAATGTCATTGACTGTACCGCTCTAAGCACAGTTACAGCCTTCTGTTGAAGTAAATCACTTAGAAGTCTACAACTCTTCTTAGGACTGCATTGTCAATGGCCAGGGTGGCCTGGATCAGGAAGGCCTGCACTGTGGTGCTGGTGGCAACCATTGCTTCCCTGGCTGTTTATTGCTTTCTCTGTTTGGGCAATGGAACTATTAATGGCTTTTATGTTGAAGTCAAGTTGTTTAAACCAGTTTCTGAGTAGAAGCTCTGTATAAAGTATGAACAATACTGGACACAAGGCATAGCTATTTCTTTTGGCTTTATTCATGGTAGCTATTAGCCTTCCAAAAACTGGAAAAAAGGGGACATAAGACTGCGAACCAAAGGGCTAAGCTAACAATGTATATTATAAAAGTACAAATATTTATTAGGGTGTACACATGTTAAAACATAATACTGATAAAAATCTTTTTTTGTATAAAGATTTTATTAACTCCCCTAAAAAGGGGAGGAGTTTCGCTTAAAAAGAAAAATAGGGAAGGTATATAGTGGGACGAAGAAAAAGCTGAGTGATCTATTAACTGTTAGATTAAACTGTTAGTAATGTCCAATCATCAAAGGCTTCTTCTGCGTGTTGTCAAACACCTTTTTTCCATTCCAGTTACTTTCTGTATTAGTATGTTAGTAATGTTCCTTTGAATTTCTGTTAAAAAGTTTCTTCAGGGCACATTCAAAACCGCTTCTTTTACGTGCTGGTTACTTTTCCACTCTCAGTGACGGGAGGGGCTTCCTCTGTTTTTTCTCTCCCTCCGGCTTCTTCCCCTCCTCCTTCGGGTCGCTGTTAACTCTTTCAGTTCCTGTGCTATAAGTCGTCTTCCTTTCATGCCATGCCCGGAGATCTCCAGCTTTGAGAATGGTATTAATTTCAATTTCGCTTTTATCGCTCCCAATCTCTTCGCTGGATTCTCCTCTTCAATTGTTGACTTTTATAAGCGCTCATGAGGCACTTTTCGCTGTCACAATTCAAACTTTTCTTTTCCTTCACAATCCCCGTTGGATTCATAGCTATACACAGTCCAAATATTAAACAGCCGGCACTCACGTTGACACAAACGCCCTGACGGAAGTCCCTTCCTTCTCCTCTGCTTGTCTTTACCCAGCTCCGACATCTTGTGTTTTTTATTTTTAGTAAAGTTTTTAAAATGCGCTCCAGGGAAACAAAACCTCTTGCTTATTTTCAAGTACATCAAAGGAAAACATCACTATTCGCTCAGTCCATTCCCCCCCTCTTTTCTTTTTTTCTTTCTTTCTCGCTTATAGAGGATTAACCTCCTCATTTTCCGCTGAAGGGGGGGGGGAAACATTCTTAGTTCATTTCTCGTTCGGGTCTCCGCTTGCACGGATTCCCTCCTCCACCGCGGGCGGGCAAGGCGCCCTCGGGAGCGACCCGAGGATGCGTCTGCCTTTCGCGGGAGCCAGACCGGAAGTCATACTGATAAAAATCTTTATCTAAGTATCAAACTTATAAAAACTTATCAAATGCTAATACATATGTTGGGTAAACACTTTCCTACTGAAGACCAAACGCGTTTCATCCCCTAAGGGCCTTCCTCAGTGGTCACAATTATCAATATAGTATAGACACACATTCATAGACCTGTATACAAGATCTTTAGTGCTCATATATTTAAACCAGATGTTGTTTCCTGAGATTATAAAAAGAAAAAGAAAAATAGGGGGGGGGAAGAAGAGAAACTTCATTATTTACTTACAAATGTATATAAAATCATCATTGATTGAAAAATGATTCTTTCAAAAATAAAATTACCTTGTATATTTGTAATTGTATTACTGGTATTAGTGATGGGCCATAGGTATAGCCATATCAATTCCACCAATTATTCTGAATTAAAAAGAAATGAAATGAAATTGTGAAATTTTTATAGTAAATCCAATTGTATAATAAATTTAACCCCAAATTAAAATAAAATAATTGAATTGGCCAACAAACCTGGTAACAGAGATTTCATAGGTCTGAATGTGTGTCCCTCCATCAAGGTAAAGATTCTGTTACTAGCTGCTGTAATGGCTTCCATATATAGTGAACCTGGGGTGATGCAATCACCTACTTACATTGCACAATGTCAGCCAGGAGAGATACAAGATGGGAGGGAGTACAGAGGATAGGCTATTAGCCTTCAACATAAATAGAGATAATTGTATTCTCCAAATGAGAATCACAGTCTTCCTGCCCGTCCCATCCTATACATTACTGTGGGGGCAGCAGCTGTTCTGTAGGACATTCTGTAAGGAGCTCAGCAATGTGTAAGGAAGACAACAAGTGTCTTCCTTCAGGCCCTCCAACCACTGACCCTGTTATTCTCCTTCCAGCTCAGTTATCAACAGTGTTCTGTTTCTTCCCGTGGTACTTTGCTGTTGGTTCTTCTTGGTGCTGTGTGTTCTGCTATTCACGTTTCCCTTTATTTCTGGGAATGCTACAAGTGATGCATCCTAGCCCACGAGGTGCAAAATTAGGCATGCAGCAGTCAGTTGAACATAATTTGGGGACTGAACACAGCACAGTGAACCATTTCATACCTCCTTGCAGCTGGCTTTCTTCACCTGTTGTTTTACAGCCACTGTTTCTATGTTGAGGAAGTGTGTGGAAGAATGAGTTGCTGCAGGCTTGTTCTGCTTAAGTGATGGGATTATGTTCAGGAATAATTTAGATTTTCATGGAAGTGTCTGTAGAAGGGGAAATGTATAGTGTAGGGGAAATTTATAGTGTATTATAATGAAGGTATAGTGTCATTACCGTTTAAACTACACAAAGTTTTTGTCTTCAGTAGGAAATATTATTATACTCGTCTCAAATTTGCAGTGTCGTGGGTTGAAGAAGGGGCTGTTCATGAGCCCAGCCTTTCCCAAGGAATTGAATTCTACCTATTTCAAAGGATGTGGGAAAGTTTCAAATATTTGGCTATAATAATAATAATAATAATAATAATAATAATAATAATAATAATAATAATAGATTGGATTAATACCCCGCCCTTCACTTGGAGTCTCAGAGCGGCTTACAAACTCCTTTCCCTTCCTCTCCCCACAACAGACACCCTGTGAGGTAGGTGGGGCTGAGTGAGCTCTGACAGAAACTGCTCTTTTTCAAGAACAGCTCTTATCAGAGCTACGGCTTGCCCAAGGTCATCCAGCCAGGTGCAAGTGGAGGAGTGGGGAATCAAACCCGGTTCTCCCAGATTAGAGTCCGCGCACTTAACCACTACACCAAACTGGCTCTATACCTGGTGTCTGCCACTGGTGCATAGACTCCTGCCACTGCCAGGCAGACAGCTGTTTGTGCTCAAAGCCCTGGTAGAGCAGGAGGGTTAAATAAAGGAAACATCCTTCTCAAAGAAAGGCAGAAAGCTGAAACCGTAAGAATGTAGGAAAGAGTTGACAGAACAAACTAGATGAAGGGGATGAACTATGAGCAGCTCAGCCCTCCCAAGCTCTACTGAATTTATCCTGCCTTATCCTGGGGTCTTAGAACTGGTAACAATAATAAAAAATACAAATCCCATCCTCATGACATTTTAGTCCACAGTTTAGCTTCTTACATGGCAATTGTGATGTGATGGCCTTGTGGAGATGATGGGAGTGCTTCTGTAAAGAGCAGGCTGCACACCACAGCCATGGCATGTGTAAGTGGCTTGCACATGGATTGGTCTCATGGTGTGGAGAGTCTCCATACATGGCAGTGCTACATATTCCTCACTGAGGCTGATTTATATGACAAAGTGTTTCTCAGCAGCTTCTGTAGACTGCTGTAATATGTGAAGTCATCTTTAGACCCAGCCTTTAGTGAGGCTCCAGGGGGAAGGGTCTTCAATAGCAATGAAGACAGCTGCTGAGAATAATACCTTGCTGTGCCTTTCCTGTTTAAATCTTGTTGTAGTGAGGGGTGTTTTTGTGGATGAGCTCAAAGCTAGCAATGGGACATTATGGGAAAAAGTTTGGTCTAGGAAAAAGTTTGAAAACTGCATGCAGAAGCTTGAAAAGTGCACATATGAAAATAATGCATGTGCCTAATTTTCTTCATTAAGTGGCTGTTTAGGACTTTAGCATGCACTCTCTCCCCTCTTGGGCTACCATGGCTTCAAGAGGCTGTAGAATATCTCTGCAGCCCATTGGAGCCAGCTGGGCTGAGAGGTGATAGGCATCATGTTTCCACCTTCCCTGTGGCATCTCCTGACAACTGGGCACTCCAAGCAGTTCCTTGGATTGCTTCAGATGGTGATCCTGCCCTGTTCACTGTCGGCATTGTGTTGGGAAGGAATTTGCAGGTGTTGCCCCTGTGTACTTCTTATGGAGATGGTTCCTACCTGTATCAGGAGCTGTGACACTTTTAATATTTAGCAGAATTCTTTCAAGATTTAGTGACACAAGGCAAGTCTAGTTTAGTGGGCCATATGAGACGTGCTTTTTCAGACTGATATTTTGTGTTAGATTGAGGGTGCTTTTTATTCTGTTCCTTTTAAATGAGCATTCCCCTACAAATATGTCCCACATGTGCATTTCCTTCTCCTCCCTAATTCCTCCCCACTCATCTTTCTCTTGTCCTGCTTTTTACTAGTGATCTTATTTCATATTTCTAAGATGGCTGCATTTAGCATAAATTCATATTTTTGCCTCTACGTGTTGTCATGTTTTCATAGGGATCGTTTTGTTTTCTTCTGCGCAAACTCAACTGCTATGACTCCAGTTTGTCGGCTCTGGAGCAGCTATGCTAAAGTAAGGCATAGCAATGCCGGCAATCTAAAAAAGGATAGTTTTCCATCTGTCCTATGGACTGGTGTTTAAATTAGCAATTTGTATTCTTTTTCTTCTTCGCATTTCCTGTGCCTTCTAATTGTGATTTTTATACTCATTTAAGAATGCCAGGTTGCTGTTATTAGACTTTACGTATCATGCATGAGAGCAATATACTGGCTAACAGCCTGGGCTATGAATCAGGAAGTCCTGTTTCAAATCTTGCCTTGACTATGAGCCGGCATTCTCTGAGTTTCTACCTCCTGCCTCTGGCAATATGAGGATAATTGAACTATCATATTGGTCTGTTGTAAGGATCACAACAGGATAATGCCTGTGACATGTTTTGAACCCTCTAGAAGTGCTAAGCCTTATTATACATCTGTTATTTGCAAGGGGGTTTGGAGGGTACCGCTTTAAGAAGGGAGGTGAAGCAGGACTTATGGTGCGGTGGCCATTGCAAAAAATGCAAGCTTAATACTAAGCAAACAGCATCTTCCATATTCTTCTCCTCTTGGTTGCAAGGAATCCCAGCAAGTAAAGGCAAGGTTGCTTGAGAGGAAATCCTGATGAATCTGCAACCAAGGTTATTTATTGCTTGGATGAGCTCAGTGGATGAAGTCTCTGAGCAGATCTGTGTGTGCATGTAGCTGTGAGGAGGGAAATGCAAGGTCTCCAGAATGCTTGGCTGCAGTGTTCAAACACTTGCTGTCTGAAAAGCTTGGGGAGTTAGTTGGGGTGGGTGTGTAGAAATAAAGGCTAAACCTAATAGGCAGGCTCTGCTGGATTGTCACTTTTTGTGCCAATATTCTGGCGGTGTGTTAGTCATGCATCAATTTTTTTTTATTTCTAAACGTGCTTTATGTTGCTTGAAAGGAATTAAACAGAGAGGCAGAATAAATCTGAATTAGTGCAGCTTTTCATGCATTAAGCTAAATGGAAGAGACGGAAAAGTGATTTCAAGATAAGAGGCATGCTGTTGAGGAGCCACAGATCAAGGCCGATTGCTGAAATATACCACACATTCTTTGACTGGTGTACCTTAGTGCATGTGCACTATGAAGTTTCTTGTAATAAAAATTTGCTGCTTCTGACATTGTTCCTTCATTGTTCCTTTTTTTTCCTTGTCAGCCATTTTGAATCTGTGAAACACGGTTTTACTAAGATAGATTAAGATGGGTAGCCATGTTAGTCTATATGTAGCAGCTGAGAAGAGTAAGAGCCCATAGCACCTTAAAGACTAACACAATTTGTAGTAGGGTATAAGCTTTCGTTAGTCACTGCTCACTTCTTCAGATACAGCTAGAACGAGCTTTTACTAGTAAAGGAGAGCCTAACAATTTGGGCACTACAACTGGAAACTGTTAAGAGCAGTCAGCTCTTATCTGGAGAACTAGGTTTGTTTCCCCACTCCTGCACATGCAGTCAGTTGGATGACCGTGGGTCAGTCACAGTTCTCTCAGAGCTGTTCTCTCAAGAGCAGTACTTTCAGAGCTCTCTCAGCCCCACCTACCTCACAGGGTGTCTGTTGTGGAGAGAGGAAGGGAAGGAGATTGTAAGCCACTCTGACACCGTGGTTAGATGTGCCATTTGGTGTGGAGGGGAAGCGAGCCTATTTCCCCCAGTGGAAATTGACACGGCGTTGCACAATCACACATTTTTTGAAGCTGTAGGCTCAGCCTGTCACTGCCTGATCAGATGGCACGTTTGGGTGAGTGGTGTTTTTTTTTGCCTTTTGTTTCCCATGCATATAAACGAGGAATTGCACCTCTACACTGAGGGTTCCCCACGGAGTATGCGGTTATGTGCATACTGCTAAATGAGGTGGGGGGGAAGGGCACCGAGTAAGTATGGAATGAGCAGACCATCCCAATGGCATGAGAATGTGCTTCAGCAATCCGTCTGTAGCCCATCGGCAGGCATTAGGACCGGACTTTCTCTGGTGTCTTTTAATTCCACTTCCGTGGCGGGGCAGCACAGGGTGCTGACAGCTGCAGGACCTTTCCCAGATATTGCTGTTTGATCATGTCCTTTAGTTCTGTCAGGCATTCACAGCTGAGTTGGATTTAAAGGCACATCTAACCATGGCCTGAGACTCCGAGTGAAGGGTAGGGTATAAATCCAACTCTTCCTCCTCCTCGTCCTTTTCCTTCTCCTCTTCTCATTTATAGGCAAGTGGAGCCCATTTTTCTGAAACTCCAAAATTACCAAAAACAGACATAACA
>NW_015172043.1:40109-46604 GCF_001447785.1 Gekko japonicus | reverse complement strand
TTTTTGGTGCAGATTTTGAGGTGTAAAGTTCTCAGTGGTTCAGTTCCCTATCTATTAATCTGGCCCAGTATTTTATCTGTTACCATCAGTACATATTTCCAAAGGAAAGTAAAAGAAAACTCGGCAGTCAGTTGTGGAATAACCCTTCTCCTGTCCATCACTCATATTAAGGCTGCATTCAGGTGTCGCAGTTATACTGTGGTTTGTTTAAATCAGTGATACTCATTCCACAGCTCACAAAGAACCACAATTTGCATACCAAAAGAATATTTACTTCCACCTCTGGGGTCAGGCATGTACCTCAGGTATGCTTACACGTTACCTATTTTTCTGGCAGTGGGTGCTTCAAGGTGGGAACCACTTGTCAACCAGAAGCCCCACTGGATAAGAGCCTTGCCTGCTTTCCTGAAACATGGGGCAGGTCCTAAATTGGGGGACGATACTCAGAAGAGCCTCATGTGGCTTCCAAGCTGCTGCACTGGTTTAAACCATGGCTTGTGCAACAAACTCTGTTTGGGGTTTGTGTGTGTGTGTGTGGTAGACTAAATCTTGGTATGTGTCTAAACCTGTGTTTGTCTGCTTCTTGCCTTCTCTCTCCTTACAGGGAACACATCTTCCCCAGAATGCCATCTCTGTGGCCAGATGGTAAAACCCAAAGGGCAGTACTGCTCAACAAAGTGGCCTGTGAATTCAGATGTCACAGCACTTAGACTTACCAGGCTGCCCAGCCTCACTCAGTGGAGCAGTGGGAACCAAAGGGAAGGGGGGGGGGGGAATCACACAGTACTCAAGGAATTTCCCCACTGTCTTTGGTAAAAACCATATAGATTGGGGGAATTCCTAGGACATCTGCAACACCATTTCCTCCTCTTTGCCTCCCGAACGCTCTCCCCCCTAACTGCTGTCAGCTGGCAACTCTATTTGTTGTTGTTCAGTCGCACAGTCGAGTCCGACTCTTCGCGACCCCATGGACCAGATCCCGCCAGGCCTTCCTGTCTTCCACCGTCCACTGAAGTTTGATCAATTTCATGTTCGTTGCATCTATGACACTGTCTAACCATCTCATCCTTTGCCATCCCCGTCTTCTTTGACCTTCAATCTTTCCCAGCATCAGGGTCTTCTCCAGTGAGTGCTTTCTTCTCATTTGGTGGCCAAAGTATTTCAGCTTCAGTTTCATTATCTGGCCTTCCAGGGAACAGTCAGGATTGATTTCTTTTAGGATTGACTGATTTGATCTTCTTGCAGTCCAAGGGACTCTCAAGAGTCTTCTCCAGCACCATAGTTCAAAAGAATCTATTCTTCGGTGCTTGGCCTTCCTTATAGTCCGACTCTCGCAGCCATACATGACTACTGGGAATACCATTGCTTTGACCATGCGGACTTTTGTTGGCAGGGAGATGTCTCTACTTTTTATCATGCTGTTTAGGTTCACCATCGCTTTCCTCCCAAGGAGCAGGCGTCTTTTAATTTCATGGCTGCAGTCACAGTCTGCGGTGATCTGGGATCCCAGGAACGTGAAGTCTGTCACTACTTCCACGACTTCCCCTTCTATTTGCCAAGGAGTGATGGGGCCGGATGCCATGATCTTAGTTTTTTTGATGTTGAGCTTCAAGCCCACTTTTGCGCTCTCCTCTTTTACTCTGAGCAAGAGGCTCTTTAGATCCTTTTCACTTTCAGCCATTAGAGTGGTATCATCTGCATATCTGAGGTTGTTGATCTTTTCCCCAGCAATCTTAATTCCCGCTTGTGATTCATCCAGGCCAGCATTTCGCATGATGTACTCTGCATATATATTAAATAAGCAAGGTGACAGTATACATCCTTGTCGTACTCCTTTTCCTATGCTGAACCAATCAGTTGTTCCGTATCCGGTTCTAACTGTCGCTTCTTGGCCCTTATACAGGTTTCTCAAGAGACATGTGAGGTGGTCTGGTACTCCCATCTCTTTAAGGACCTGCCATAGTTTGTTGTGATCCACACAGTCAAAGGCTTTAGCATAGTCAATGAAGCAGAAGTAGATATTTTTCTGGTACTCTCTTGCTTTCTCCATAATCCAGCGAATGTTGGCAATATGATCTCTCGTTCCTCTACCTCTTCGAAACCCAGCTTGTACTTCTGGTAGTTCTCTATCCACGTACTGTTGAAGCCTAGCTTGTAGGATCTTGAGCATGACCTTGCTAGCGTGTGATATGAGTGCAATTGTGCGATAGTTTGAACATTCCTTGGCATTGCCCTTCTTTGGGATTGGAATGTATACTGATCTTTTCCAATCCTGTGGCCACTGTTGCGTTTTCCAAATTTGCTGGCAAATGGAGTGCAGAACTTTAACAGCATCCTCTTCTAAGACTTTGAATAGCTCAGCTGGGATACCATCACCTCCACTAGCTTTGTTGTTAGTAATGCTTTCTAAGGCCCATTTAACTTCACATTCCAGGATGTCTGGCTCGAGGTCAGTGATTATACCGTCGTGGTTGTCAAGGACATCGAGGTCTTTCTTGTATAGTTCTTCTGTGTATTCTTGCCATCTTTTCCTAATCTCTTCTGCTTCTGTTAGGTCCCTACCGTTTTTGTCCTTTATCATGGCCAGCTTTGCATGGAACGCTCCCTTGATTTCTCCAATTTTCTTGAAGAGATCTCTAGTCCTTCCCATTCTATTGTTTTCTTCTATTACTTTGCACTGTTCATTCAGGAAGGCCTCCTTATCTCTCCTTGCTGTTCTCTGGAAATCTGCGTTCAGTTGGGTAAATCTTTCCTTTTCGCCTTTGCCTTTCGCTTTCCTTCTTTCCTCTGCTATTTGTAAAGCCTCATCAGAAAGCCACTTTGCTTTCTTACATTTCTTTTTCTTTGGGATGGTGGTGATTGCTGCCTCCTGTACGATGTCACGAACCTCTGTCCATAGTTCTTCAGGCACTCTATCTATCAAATCCAGACCCTTGAATCTATTCTTCACCTCTACTGTATATTCATCAGGGATGTGATCTAGGTCAAACCTGAATGGCCTCGTGGTTTTCCCAATTTTCTTCAGTTTAAGTCTGAATTTTGCAATGAGTAGCTCATGATCTGAACCACAGTCAGCTCCAGGTCTTGTTTTTACTGACTGGATAGAGCTTCTCCATCTTTGACTGCAAATTATATAGTCAATCTGATTTCGGTGTTGCCCATCTGGTGATGTCCATGTGTAGAGTCGTCTCTTAGGTTGTTGGAAAAGGGTGTTCGCTATGACCAGTGTGTTCTCTTGACAAAACTCTGTTAACCTTTGCCCTGCTTCATTTTGCTTTCCAAGGCCAAACTTGTCTGTTATTCCAGTTACCTTTTGACTTCCTACTTTAGCATTCCAGTCCCCTATGATGATGAGGACATCATTTTTTGGTGTTAGTTCTAGGAGGTGTTGTAGGTCTTCATAGAACCGGTCCACTTCAGCCTCTTCTGCATCAGTGGTTGGGGCATAGACTTGGATTACTGTGATGTTGAATGGTTTGCCTTGGAATCGGACCGAAATCATTCTTTCATTTTTGAGATTGTATCCCAGTACTGACTTTTGCACTCTCTTGTTGACTATAAAGGCCACACCATTTTTTCTACGAGATTCCTGGCCACAGTAGTAGATATAATGGTCTTCTGAGTTAAATTCGCCCATTCCTGTCCGCTTTAGTTCACTGATTCCTAAGATATCGATGTTCAGTCTTGGCATCTCATTTTTTACCACGTCAAGCTTACCTTGATTCATAGATCTTACATTCCAGGTTCCTATGCAGTATTGTTCTTTGCAGCATCGGACTTTCCTTTCACCATCAAACACATCCACAACTGAGCGTCCTTTCGGCTTTGGCCCAGCCGCTTCACTTTTTCTGGAGTTACTTGTACTTGCCCTCTGCTCTTCCTCAGTAGCATATTGGACACCTTCCGACCTGAGGGGCTCATCTTCCGGCGTCATATCTTTTAGCCTTTTGATACTGTCCATAGGGTTTTCTTGGCAAACATACTGGAGTGGGTTGCCATTTCCTTCTCCAGGGGATCACACTTGGTCTATACTCTATACAAACTGATTAACAGACCAGCTTCTAACTCTAGTTTGAAATTCCAGTATGGTGCTTACCAACAAACCACAGGTTCTTGTTTAAAACAGTTTATCAAGATTCTGGAAGAGTCACTGAGCCTTTCCTTTGATTCACAAGTGCAAAAATAGTCTTATGTTGATCTAGTGTGGGACTAATTTTATGTACGTGAATTCACCATATGCTCAGTAAAGACATGCTGACGTGGTAGACAAGTGCATGTTTTCTAGTTTCTGATGCCTGATATGTGTATATATAACCTCATATGAAATTGGCCGGGGAATACCTCTGATTTGATGGTGTGAAAATGCCTGAATCAGGAGTGCATCCCCCTCCCCCGTGAGAGCATGTGAGATTTTTCTGGGAGACACTAAACGGTGCCTGGTATCAATAGAGTGCCAGTGTCCTGGCCTCTTCCCTTTCCCCTTTCATTCACACAGTGTTTAAATGAGAGCCCACCTGGAAATAATAGCCTGTGCTGGGGAACTCGTCTTTCTTCCACCCTGTTATTAGTGGTGATGATTACTCACTGATGAGGGGACAAGCGCTCTTCATATGCACATAGCCTTTTAAATACTACTACTACTACATTTTTTACAGACCCTTACTATTTATGATGATCTAGAATTATGCTCAGGGAAAACCACAGAGAATTATAGAAACCCTTTCAAGATAATACCTTGCTCACCAGCCACCATTGGGGACTGAGTCATGGACAATATCAAGAGTTGGTGTGAGCAAAACTTCAGGAGAGCTCACCGGTGACCTCTGACTGGTGGGGGCACAGGATCCCAGGGCTGAGCCTTGAACAAAGGGTGAGGGAAGTCACCGTTTGCTGCGTCCTGCTAGGTGCCTTTCTCAGATGAATGCTGCACAGACCCTCAGGGCAGTTTCCTATTCTGGGCTGGGAAGAGTGCTTAACATGCACCAACGCAGCTTGAGGAAGAATGAGAGAGGCATGTTTGGCTCCCTGCCTCGGCACCGTTCCCAGACAGAAATGTGAAATTGCCCCAGAGTTCCTTATGATATTGCAGGAACCTCTAGGGCAGTGATGGCGAACCTTCTAGAGACTGAGTGCCCAAACTGCGACCCAAAACCCACTTATTTATCACAAAGTGCCAACACGGCAATTTAACCTGAATAATGAGGTTTTACTTTAGAAAAAACAACTCATACATTAACTTAAGTTGATCCAAACAAAGTAAGGAAAGCAATCTCCAAATGCTTTCATGTACTTAAAATTATTTGGCAGAGAATTCGACACTTTAATGATGGTCTGGGCCTGGCTTGGGCGATGGCACGCGTGCCCACAGAGAGGGCTCTGAGTGCCACCTCTGGCACCCGTGCCATAGGTTCGCCACCACTGCTCTAGGGTGATCTCTCATTTCCTGCTCAGAGGAGTACCCAAGCAGCATCTGAGCATAGATGGAACTTCCGATTGCGCTCCATGTGGGAGGAAGGATGCATGTGGGGAAAAAAAATGCATGCATGAGTTGTGTGTGGGGTAGCAGTAGCATGGGAGGCCTTTTTCTTACCCCTTCCCCAAACTCGAAGCCAGCCCTGGGAAGAATGGTTCCCAGGTGCCACAGCCTGAGTCCTTTAACAGCTACTGCTGATCGTTCTTCCTAATCCCAGTAGATCCTAAGAAATAAAAAGGAGTTGGTGATTGCCTAGCCTTGTCTCAAAGACCAGCCCACTCCCACCTCAGCTTGGCTGTGTCGTAGGCCAAGATGCTTTGACAGTGGGGTGCAGCTGAGGGAGCTAACTGACCAGGGAAAGGAAGAAAGAGGCAGCAGCTTGGTCCTACAGACAGGAGCACATATGGGAGGAGGAGAAACCAATGTGGTGTAGTTTATAGAACTAAGATACAGCAGACCAAGGTTTAAGTAACAAGTCAGTCACGATGCTCCCTGCATGACCGACATCAGAGTGCTGATGTGAAGATAAAATGGTAGGGGGTTGTGTGTGCCATCCTTGGAAGACATGCACAGAAAATATGTATAAATCTGCTTTCTGCCCTCTTCAGCAAACCGAATTTTATGATGCCAGTGGATAGTGGCCACCTAGATTTTTTTTTTATCCTAGATCTTAAGGATACTGTGATTACAAGGTTGTATTCTTATGGTTGTATCATAAGGTTGTATTCTTATAGAGATGGGGGGGGGGATTTCCTACAGACCTGAGCCTTCCAAGCCTTGGTTTCTGTAAAGCAAAGCAAAACTTTGGGGGAGGGGAGCAGGGGGTGGACTTGGAGGAAGACACCAGTACCCACACCACTGGGTCTGGATCACCCTGGGGCATCATGCAGTCACTGTGCAATTTGGCCAGACTTTTCCTTAGGAGAGGCTGCTAGGGGGAGGGAAGGAGGGAAAATTGAAGACAGGGGGAGTAGATATGGGTAGATTGTCTGAAGAGAGAGAAGGACATAGGAAAGGGAGGA
>NW_015172043.1:23798-40077 GCF_001447785.1 Gekko japonicus | reverse complement strand
GGAGATGGTAGGGGAGGGAGATATGGGGGGAAATGAGATATTCCCTATAAGTCCTTGTGGGTCCCCTACTCGTTTTGTTCTCTTGACGTTCTGTGTCTGTGATACAGGACAGTAGTATGCTGTGTGACTGACAGTGCCATCCAAAGCTGAGTTACACCCTTCTAACCAGAGTGGATTTAGAAAGGTGTAAATGTTTTTAGGATGATACCATAAAGCTCTAAACTTTTGCACATTTGCTTGCAAGTAAACCCTGTCAAACAAAGTGGGAACTAACTTCTGAATAAACCTGGATAGGATAGGGCTAGTGTAATTCTTGTTAGTCTAACACTTAGCAATTTTCTCCACAGAATCCATACTGTATAATTTATTTGAGTCTAATGGCACCTTTAAGACCAACAAAATTTTATTCTGGGTATAAGCTTTCATGTGCATTTCAGATACATGAAAGCTTATGCCCAGAATAAAACTTCATTGGTCTTTAAGGTGACATTGGACTCAAACTTTGTTCCGCTGCTTCATACCAACACAGCTTCCCACCTGGATTTATAATATGACAGTTGCTGCCACCAAATGAGAAGGGAGCATTCACTGGAGAAGACCCTGATGCTAGGAAAGATTGAAGGTAAAAGAAGACGGGGATGGCTAGACAGTGTTATCGATGCAATGAACATGAAATTAAGCAATCTGGAGGATGGCGGAAGACAGGAGGGCCTGGCGTGATGTGGTCCATGGGGTCGTGAAGAGTCTGACTCGACTGCGACTGAACAACAAAAAACCTGGAATTAAAAAAAACCACTGTACTTCTCTGTGGGCTTTTCTCATATAATGGTTATACTACAATTTGATATGAAGTGATCAGAACTGGACAGAACCCAAAAAATATGTGCACACAATGGGCACATAATAATTTATATACCTGAACTAGTTACTTTCTTTCCTGTTGTAAGAGTTCTGAACAGTCAGTGTCTTAGCAATTGCTGTGTGCTGAGCCAGTGTTTTCAATAGTGTGTATATACAATGACTTCATAATTCTTCCCCTGAATTTCTTTATTCAAGCTCCAACCGCAACCTAGTTCAGATAGTTTTTCCCCAGTGTGACAGTTTCTCACTTATCAACATTAAGTTTCATAGGCTCACTGTGTTCTTCGGTAATCCAATTATATGAGATCTTTCTGAAATTCTTATGTAGGCTGCTTTGAAATCCATTGCAATGAACAGCTTTGTATTAGCGGCCTATTTTGGACGTCATTGTTCAACTTATGCTTTTGATTGCTAATTAAGATGTATACCAGAACAGGTCTTCATTTCTATATGCTACTGCTACGCAGTGAAGAAAGACATACAGGTAGAGTTGTCACCTGTCTGGTTTTATTTAGCTATTAAATTTCTATTCTGTTGTATCCATTAGGCTCAAAGGAGAACAATGACCATTGTAAAAATACCCACAGAAACATACCTTTATCTGTCTGAGCTACAAAGCCCTATTAAATTAAAAAAACCCTTATCTTACTTGTGAAAGAAGCTGAATAAATATATGTGAAGCTTCTGAATCTGACTCAGATCACTGGTCTGTTTAACCCAGTCCCATATATTCTGACTTGCATGTTCCCAGCAAAGGTCTTCCATCCTTGCTGCCTGAGATTCTTGCTAGAAATACCAGGATTGAACTTGAGTGCACTAAACCATGGCTTCAAAAATATTAGTTTTATACCAGCAGGCATAGTACACTAGAATTTTGACACTCTTGTTTGTTCATCTGTATTATTAGGAATAAACTGCAATTAAAGATAAGCTGGGAGAACCCTATCTCAATCCTGCATGTGGTCTAGAGGAAAGGTCCATGAGGTTACTAGTATTTTATTTGTAAAAACACAGATGATGGGCCTGAGTTTAGATTTATTGAACAATTATATCAGTCAAAGGCTATATTAGGTAAGGCTTCTGGAAACTTCCTGGAGGCCTTGTCTCTTTAGACCTGTGTGGGTATACCGTGGTTACCCAGTGCTGGTGGTCTACATGTTGCTGTTACTGCATGGATGCTGCTAGAAATGGTGTCTACATTCTGAGTCTCCCATGCAGTCAATAGCACTATAAAATGCTATATAAATCAGTGTGGTATAGTAATTAGAGAGTCAGATTGGGAGTGGGAGATCCAAGTTTGAATCCCCATTTTGCCATGGAAGCTTACTTGGGTGACCTTGGGCCAGACACACACTCTCAGCCTAACATAGCTCACAGAATTGTTGTAAGGGGAAAACGGAGCAGAGGAGAACAATGTAATGGGTCCCCATTTAGGAGGAAGGCATGGTATAAATGAAGAAAATAAACATGTAACCTTTTTCACTATATGGTGCCGTCTGTCCTCATGAAAGACACCTGAGCTATGTCCACTGAGCCACTCTATTTTGGGGAGCACCCAACTATTGAAGCCTGGTGCAGCCAGAACCTTCAACTTAACAGAGTAGTGGGCTTGTAAATAGTATTGAAGCACAAGAGGTTAAAGATCACGAGCTAATGTTACACCCAGAAGCCATTGGCTCCTTATATTGGGAGCAATGCCAGCATGCAGATGAAACTGGATTGTCCTAGCACAGGGTTCCCTGACATGCTATCCATAGGAACCATGGTGCCAGCTGGCACCTTCTCTGGCACCTGCCAAATGTTTTTAGAAGGTGGGTGGGGCCGGGTGGGGTGTTAGTCCAGCAAGGCTTCTGATTGGCCATTATAGCTTTTGTTTTCTATGCAGATTTTTAAAAAAATTGCTTCAGCTACAGCTGCTACCAAAACACAAGGATCTTCACTGTGTGACTGAAGGCAAGATGTTGCAGCCATTGTATGGCTGGCTGCGCCTCCTACGGTAACCATTTTGTGGCTGCACCCACTGGGCTGTGTCAGAATTCTGGAGGTGCCCGCAGGCTCAAAAAAGTTGGGGACCCCTACCCAAGTAATTGCACAAAAGAGGAGAAAAGATAACCAAGCTGACCTGCTCCCATTCCTCCCTGAAGCATTATAATTATTGAGCAAAGGTTCTTCCTTCCAAGCTAATTAGTGGTAAATTGCAGAGGTATTCCCCACTTGCAGAACAAGATGAAAGAGAGGCAAGGGCCAAGGAAACCCTGATATCAGGCTATAATGTCTGGTGCTTGAATCCCAAAGAGAACCATGCTCTTATCCTGTGCAGCCTGTTTGGGACCAACTTACCTAGGCCAGCACTCTCATACGAGTAGATGGGGGATGTTTGAGATATAAATTACTCTGTCAAGACAGGGGATTAGTGTACTGAACAACTGCTATTTTTAGAGGTGGGGAGGGCTAAGCAACAGTATATGGGGGGACTAAAACATAATAGTTGGATTTTGAATGGGAAATAACTATTAAAAGAATTTAATATATTTTTTAAAAATTCGTGAAGGTACTTCATAAACTATGGTAATAAGAAAGCTTTTCCCAATAAAAATGGTTTTCTCTAATTGATTGGATAAGCTAATCAAAAAAAAAAAAAGACATACAGGAGCTTGTTCTACCTTTTCAAGTGTTCTATGAATAGTAAATTTGCCTGAGAAAGACTTTTGTGTAAATCAAAAGCTTGCACATGCATCTTTAACAATATAATGTTAAACAGTTACACCCTTCTAAGCTCATTGATTTCAGTGGATTTAGAAGGGTGTAACAAGTGGTTGGAGCTGTGGTGGCTCAAGTGGTTAAGATGCTGAACTGCAGGCTGTGGAAGGTTGGTAGTTCGGCAGTTCGAGACCCGAGTTACCGCATGACGGAGTGAGCCTCTGTCTCTAGTTCCAGCTCCTGCCAACCTAGCAGTTCGAAAGCAAGAAATTGCAAGTAGATAAATAGGTACCACTTTGGTGGGAAGGTAACAGCGTTCTGTGCGCCTCAGTGTTTAGTCATGCCGGCCACATGACCATGGAAATGTCTTCGGACAGCGCTGGCTCTTCGGCTTTGAAACAGAGATGAGCACCGCAACCCTAGAGTCGGATTCGACTGGCTTTCGAGCAAGGGACCTTTACCTTTAATAAGTGGTTAAGACACTGAACTGCAGACTGGAAGGTTGGTAGTTCAGCAATTCGAGACCCGAGTGCTGCATGACAGAGTGAGCGCCTGTCTCTGGCCCCAGCTCCTGCCAACCTAGCAGTCCGAAAGCAAGAAATTGCAAGTAGATAAATAGGTATCACTTAGATGAGAAGGTAACAGCGTTCTGTGCGCCTTGGTGTCTAGTCATGCCGGCCACATGACCACGGAAACGTCTTTAGACAGCGCTGGCTCTTCGGCTTGGAAACGATGAGCACTGCATCCCTAGAGTCGGATTTGACTGGCTTTTGAGCAAGGGAAACCTTTACCTTTACTAACTCTGTTTAGGATTGCTCTGTAAATTATGGAGGAAATTACCACATTAGTTCTATGTTTCAGAGAGTTTCTGATGCAGTGAAATGGGAAGGGCTTTGATCTGGGGCCTTGATTTTTTGATCCCACTGGTTTGAAACATGAAAAAGTTGCTTTGCCCAGGAAAACTGCTCTTTGGTTAATATGCATAAAGAAAAACAAGAGTAACAGATTTCAAGCCTTTTGTACTGTTTCCTGGGCAAGCTCAAGTTTCCTTTGCCTGGCTATGTCTGGCCTTCTGTCCCCACGTATTTATTTGAACAGTGCATTATGTGGCATGGTTCTGAAATACTACCAAACTATGGCTTGGTGTGAAATGGAATGAGCTTGAAAGGAGCATTACACTTCCATGTTCATGTGCAGCACACTTATAACCCAGTTTTTGGTTACCATATAATGAAGGAAAGCCCCTTTTCCTTCTTTTACTTCAAGAACTAACTCCATTTTGTGGGAACCAAGGAGACATACTCACTGGGGCTCATCAAATAGGATCATGTCGATTCTGCAAAACTCTCTTGGTGAGTATTCATGTACACTTTGCTAATTAATGGTCAAGCCAGCTGGAATTAGCCAAAGTCACATCTTTTGCACACCTTTCTAAACCATGTGGAGTACAAACCTACCCAGTCCTGGGAAATCCATTTTAATTGTCTTAACTTTGTGGTGGAACAATTTGCATAACATGCCCGATTTTCTGTTTGGTCAAGCCATACCCCCTAACCTGAACCCCTCAGGGACACCCAAGAAAGACGGGCCTGTAACTGACTACAATTGGCACAGATATTACTAGAGATACTTGATAGTACCATCTAGTCGGAAACTTTCTTCCTGTGCTTAAAAATAAAGTTAACAGATTATATCACAGACTTTGGGAGGCATTGTCAGCTATTACCCCCCACCCCCCCCAGCTTTGGTTACTTGAAGACCAAGCTGGGGAAATGGGAAATGCCATTTATCTTGCCTGGAGGCAAGTAGCATACAATATTCCTCCTTTTTGTTTGGTGGAGTGACTTTCTCTATAGTTATATATGGCTGATGATGGCAAACTATCCTGGGACGTTGAATGAAAGGGTTAATTGTGAGTTGTGGTTACTGCTGAGTAGAGGATCTGGAAAGAGTTGCATAGCATATTCCTTCACATCTTTACATCTAAGTCAGCAAATCCATATCAGAATTATAAATCACAATTTTCCAGAGTATGTGCAAACCATAGTGTTTCAGTTGGGATACAATGGCAAACTGTGGCTTGCCAGAAACCATGAAGGATCTTGTTAGTTTGTGGCATGCAAGGGGAGGATGGTGTGTTTGAACCTGCAACACTTTCTAGTTTGTTCATTTGCATTTTCCATGGCTTTGTCTTACACCAGAACCATGCTGCTGAAAGGCATTTGATTGATGATGTTGATGGAAAAGTGTTTTCTGGGGAGGGATATCAGTATTTTAGAGGTTATGCTGTAAACAGGAGATGTGGTATCTCTAGAACTAGAAAAGACTGAGAGCAGATTCTGATATTCTGCAACTATTTAAAAGGGTCACAGTTCAAACAGTAAAAACAAAAAAGTTTGAAAAAAGGGACAAAATTGTTCACCATGTCAACTGAGGTTAGGACAAGGAGCATTTGTCCTGATCCAGCAAGGGAGATCCCTGGTGGAAGCCACCTGCCATGCATGTAGATGATACACACTGCCACCCTAAGCAGAGTTACACCCTTCTAAACCCATTAACTTCCAAAGGGTACTGACAGATGCACATCTGCATGTCCAACCCCATCCATATTGTGGTGCTCATCTAGACACTACTAAACTGTCAGGATGTGTATCCAGAAAAACCAATTGTTCTGCATGACAGGCTATCTGAACTGGAGTTGGATCCAGCCCTGTAGCCAGGAATTTTTTCCTCAGGGGGCATTGAAGGTTCTTAGGGGGCAGTGGCTAATTAAAGTAAAGTTCTTAGGGGGCAGTGGCTAATTAAAGTAAAGTTTAACTTAAACTTAATTTGATCAGTGGTGGTCCACGGTGCAGAGGAGGCAGGCTACAGGCCTGCCAAACACCTGACACACTCCATCCCCTTACCTGACTGACCTGTGTTGCCGAGTGGCGAGGAGAGGCAGGCATCCGTGGAGGCTGAGGCAGCACAGAGGAGGCAGGCAGGCAAGCAGGCAGGCAGGGCAGTGCCCCAGGGTCCCTTCTCCCTCCTGGGCATGAGAGCCAAGCTCCTCCACCACTGCTGGCTTGGCTGCGCTTGGGCCCTGAAGCCTAAAGCCACCCTTGTCATCCTCTGGCTCACCGTCTTTCCGCTGTTGCTGCTGCACCCCCACAAAGTTTGCAGGAGGTGCTGGGCCAGTCAGCTCAGGGCGCACCTGGTGTGGGGGTGCTCACAGCTGCAGGCCCTGCCTGAGCAAGACTGCACACTGGGCCCAAGCTTCTCCCCTTCCTTGAGCTCACCCATTGGGGGCCAGGCTTTGGCAATGGGCAGCTTTGGGCTGATGCGGTGGCAGCGCAGTTTAAGCAAGATTGGGGTGGGGGCGCTCCAGGTACGAAAGGGGATGCTGCCCAGTGTGCCCCACTGCTGGCTACAGTCCTGGTTGGATCAGGGCAAGTTTTCTCTAAAAAGAATTACAGATCAATGATAAGCATCAGAAGAACTTTGGAGCTTGGGGAACTTCTTTCCTTAGACGCTTTGAAGTGAAAGTTGGACAAATATTTGTCCAGTTTCCTTTACGTAAAGTAGTTCCTGCTTTCGGGGCACGGGCTTGGAAGAGTTAATCCACTGGGTCCCCAGTGATTCACCCCTTATTCTAGTTCTGAAATTACCTTCATTCCCACTTCTACTGCTCAAAAGCCATTTTGCTTAAATTAATATTGACATTGTGGCTGCGGAGACAATTCATTGCATTACAAGAGTAAATTTTACATTTTCTGCTGGAATTATTTTTGTGCGTGTCCTTCATTGTGGTATTTGGTCCATGTATTCCGTAGCATACATTGGCCTAATAGAAAAAGGGTTGCTTGGGTCAAATGCTTTCACTGCTTTGTGTCTATTTTTGTGGCGTCTCTGAAAGAGAAGCCTTTACCCTCCAGGATTTTGCAATGTGGAAGCTTTGCTAAAGGCACATTAAAAATGTCACAGCTTTTCATTCATTTGCACTACTTTGGGGACCAAAGTGTGCGTCTACTTTGGGATTCTGTTTCTGGAAGAATTGGGGAGCAACTGGGTTCCTCTACCTAGTAACATTTAAAGTATTTATGGCTAGCTGCAGATGTCCCTGCCATATACAGCTGTGTGCCACTTATTTCTCTCTCCCACTTAGCTAACTCTTTATACCTCATTTTCCTCCCCGTGAGGACCCAAAGCAGTTTTCAGCGGGATGGATCCTACCATCCCCCAGTGAGCCTTCATCCAACTTAAGTGGCTCCTTTGTGGAAGAAAAGACACTTAGATTGGAGGAAGGCTCCAAACGTTGCTCAGTGATCCACACCAGCATCCTTCTCCTCTCCTCCGTTTTATTGTTACAACAACCCTGTGAAGTAGGTTCTCATATAACCCTTAATACATAGAATCATATATCAAAACATCTAAGTATCGTCTCTTAAGATATCACAAAAGATATTGCACAACCCCTTTATTAATATCAGTCCTCCTTAATTATACAAAAGTTTTAAGAGGAAAGACTCCTTTAAGTCTACTTTGAATAAGTGCTCAGTCTTCCTCCAACAGAGGTCCAGATATCCTCCTGTTTCGGTGTCTTCCTCAGGGAGTTCAACAGATATTTCCAAGCACAAGGTTGCCAAATACCAAAATGTTTATCCAAATTTTTCAATGAACGCTGCAAAAAGTCTCTCTTACTGAGCTCAAAGCTTCCTCCAAAGTGAAAAGCACTGGCATTTTTCTCTTAATATACCAGTCCCTTCCTGCTCATCGGCCTTTAATGGCACAATGCATCCCGGTGCTACCAGCTATGTGTATTGTAGATGCAACTGGTCTGTGGTATGCCACTACCACCTTTTTATGGACAAAGCCATAACACAGCCTTAGTTGATTTAGAAAACTTAACTGGCTGCGCACAGATGGCTCAGCGTAAACTGTTATGGGCTTGTTCTGTATTCACATTAGCATTGTCTGACTTCAGTCATTTTAGTCTCTGTTCAGAGACTTTCTGGGCACCTATCCCAGAGTTCCCTGCAGAGATTCCCAAAACACTGCACTGTGGGTGGGACGTTTCAAGCAGGCTGCATCCACATTAGGATTAAAACAGCAGAGAGAGAAACAGTTCCGAGTTAAATAGGTGTTTGGCCCTGCTGAAACGTGATTTACTCAGAACAGCTTGATGCAAGTATGTAAATAATGCGGAACAGTCATATGGACAGGCAGCATTACTTTCCTAGGGAGAAAAAGCAACATGTTGCATGGTTAATTTCTTTAGTGAGGAAACATGACTAAAGAGACTCACAATGACTGCCCGGAACCAGGAGGGAAGAAACAAATAGTGTTTCCTCAAACTGGATTCTCTTGTTAAGCTCTGCTTCTGTAAACCCATAACATATTTGTCTAAAGCCTAAATGCCCACTCTAAAGCAGTGCAACTGTTTTAAGTTCCTCTTGCTGTAAAATTTTAATTTTGTGCTGCTAGTGGTTTAAACTAGTGCAACGCAATACACTACTGCCATTACAAGAATAACCTACACCAGCAGTTCCAAAACTTTAGCAACTTAAGAACCTTCCATTTTGACTAAAAAAAATTCACAGACCCCTGAACCGCCCCCTCCTTCTTTGCTGGTACATACTACATGCTGGACAGTTCTTTTCAAGCATCAGACCATATATGCACCATAAAGTTTTCTGTCTTCAGACCAACACAGTGAGAGCCGTATTCGCTATGCTTTAAAAGCAAGTCTACAAACATTGTTTTTATTTTCTGTATATGGCATACAGAGTCTTGGAGGGTGATTGACAGGGCCACAATTCAAAAGGCCCTGACTCAAGTTTTCATTGGTCTCACCTCTTTATTGGAAATGCCCGTGTGTTGGAGACTGTTCCCGCTTTGAAGCAGCTGCTAGCCTCCCTGAGGTGCAGACTCCATGCTAGGGATGGAAGTATATGAGGCTCTTTTCGCTGGTGGTAATTGTGGATGGGCTCTCCATGAGCTGTGGAGTCAGTACCACTGCACAATAGTTTCCTAGCACTATAGTGATATACCTACTACCAATTAAAAAAAAATGGGGAAAAGCCCACCAGAACCGAGGGGGGAAGAAACAGTGCGAGAGGAAAGCACAGGAAAAAAGAGCCAGTTTGGTGTAGTGGTTAGGAGCACAGACTGTAATCTGGGAGAACTGGGTTTGATTCTCCACTCCTCCAAATGCAGCTGTTGGTGTCACCTTGGGTCACTTACAACTTCTTTTAGAGGGCAGTTCTCAAGCGAGCTTTCTCAGCCCCACCTACCTCACAGGACATCTGTTGTAGGGAGGGGAAGGGAAAGGAGATTGTAAGCAGCTCTGAGACTCCTTTGGGTAGTGAAGGGCGGGGTATAAATCCAATCTCCTCCTCCTCCTGATGTGGGAGATTCCGTTGCTGTTTTGAATGCCTTTGCATTTGTACCCGCAATGAGAACAAAAAGGGAAATGTCACCTACAGCAACTCATTGGCATGACAGTTAAGAAGGATCCTTAGGAAAGAGCTGCTTTCCAGAGTATGGCAGTCTCCTTTGCAGGGACAGTGGCAGCACAGCAATTTATATTAACATGCCAGAGCTGCCCTCCTCTCCCTATAGCTGCTGTTGCTGCTTGCTTGCTAGCTCAGGAACAGACAAATTGCTGTGCCCCCCCCCCCCCCCCCGGCAATTTAAATCTTAAGGGGTGGGAGTGCTGGGGAGAAATGGCTAGTTGTGGGCAAGAGGCTATTGAACCTTACTCCTGGTGGGCCAGTGAGGTCAGACAGCAAGTGCTGCCGTTTAGGAGTAAGTCGCAGTGTGCGTACATCAAAAGTGTGGTGCATGAATAGAATTGCTAAAGAAACTCATACTGAGGTGGGCTGGGGAGCACGTTCCCTGAATTTAAAACCATTGTAGGAATGGAGATGCAATGGATTGCTTTTACTAAATCCTCTCTCTGGTGAGGCAAAGTTGGTCCAACATTAGACAGGAATACCTTCACAGGTCACAACTCCAGTCTGGGTGCCGGGAGAACTTGGGGGCCTAGTAGTCCGGCATCTAGCCCTACAGGGCAGGGAACTGGCTGTCTTGGAATCTGGCATAAGGTTGCCAACCCCCCCGGTTTGCCAGGGGTCCCCCGTTTTTTGGGGGGTTCTACCCGCCGCCAGCCAGATGGCCGGCGGGGGAAGCCCCACCCCCAACACCCACAGCCACCCATCTCTCTCCCTTTAAGTGTGTGGAACCTGTGTTTCCTCCCAAGCCTGATCTCTGCAAGCTTGCAGGGAAATGCCAGCTTCGTGCTCTTAAAAGGGAAACGCGGCTGCTCTTAAAGGGGAAACGCCGGCTCCTTTAAGTGCAGGGAACTGCCCGGCTCCTTTAAGTGCAGGGAACTGCCGTTTCTGGAGATCCGGCACACGGGCAGGTCGGGGGGGGGCAGACGTCCCCAACGTGACGTCATCACCTACAGGAATGCTCCCAAAGTCCCCCGCTGGGGGTGGAAGATGGATTTGGCAACCCTAATCTGGCAGGTTGACAGCATCACCTGGAGCTAAGCCTTCAGGGGCAGGTCCTTCAACTGTGGCCTCAGGATTTGGGGACTCTGGGTCTGGAAGAGGCTGTGGGTCCAGAGGGGATCCAATGGTGTCAGGTGTCTCCTGAGGCCCCAGGGGTCTTCCTGGTCATCTGAGGACCCTGTTTCTGAGTCCGGCATGGGGAATCATGACAGCGCATCTGCCGGCTTCTAGGGGTAGGGGTCAGGGTGTGCTTCCACTTGGGAGACCTTCTTGAACCCCCAGCCCTTTCCATTCCCTCTCTCAATGCATGTTTGCTCTTCTAGTAAGTTCTACATTTGAGGGCTTACATTTTAAGGGATTTTTTTTTGGACAGGGGAACTGTAGCATGTTGCATTGAAAGTGATCTTTAATCATCCTCCAACTGTGATCCTGCTAGAGGGATTATGTAGAGCTGAACATAGGGCTAGCAATGTTAGAGAGTGGAGTGTCTGGTGCATTTGTGATGTTTTTTAAGGGTAATGTTTTTCTTTGTGCAATATTGAGCTGGTGCAAGAAGAAGTGGGTCTATGTCCTGGAATTACAGATAATAAGCTGATAAACCTGTCAACTCCTCCTTCCCTATGACCCATTCTCCATCCCCTTTTGACCTTGTACCAGTCTACAGTCCAACTTGCTTCTACTGTCATCAAGAGCTGAATCTCATCCTATAATGTCAATGCTTAAGGAAAGTAACAGGAATTCCAAAACGTTTTGCATTGATGGTTGATGATTCACCATTCACAAAAATTCTTGAATAAATGCAAACAAGGCAGTCAGAGATGACGCTGGTCATATGTATTTGATCATTTATCAGCGCATGGATCATATAAGGTATTTCCCCCCACTCATGGTGGACTTTGTTGTAATTTTTAAAACCATAGCATTGATTTGTATGGATGATGACGGCAATCTGCTAATAGAAATCTGAGCAGAAAGACAAAACTAGTCGACCGTTTTCCTATTCTCTGAGTCATATCTTGGCCTGTGATCTTTACTGCTGACTCCATTCTCTTTAAAATGAGCAGGGAGATGGAGGTGGGGGGTTATTCCTCTGCTTCCCTTGGGAGCCCATGCACCTGTCTAATAGACTTCACTGTCAGGAAACATTTCCTAGAGATTTGCTTTAATCATGGGTGTCAGACATTTGTCCTCCAGGGTGGCGTCCACCCCCCCCCCACCCCCCCATCAGTTCAGGCTTCTCTCTCTTATAACAGCAGCTGCTCAACAGCCTCTTTCTGGTGCCTGCTTGATTGCCTCTGTCAGCTGCTGGCCCTCGTGGTCTGCTCTGGAGGCACTTCCCTGGGTGTGGGAACCATAGAACCAGGGAGACGCTGGTTTGTGGAAGGGGCTCGCTCTGAACCCACTGCAGTTTGCATACACAATCTGCAGTCAGCGCAACATTGAACTGCCTCAAAACCTGTTAGAACACAACTGCTCACCACATAGTTAAAATTAATGTTGTTAGCCAGACCCAACATGTCTCTGGAATTGGGCTATGACTAAGCTTCAGTTCCCTTTAATTCACCGCTACCTTGTGCAGTATTAACCAAAGATGAAGCCAAAACTCTGAGTGCTTTCAGATGTCACATATATCCCCTGAATAAAGCAACAAGTAGCATACCCCGTGGTTTTCCTCTGATGGCATTCATATTCTGGAACTGCTTGGATGTTGACCTGATTTGGCAGTAATACTGTGTTAGTTTTCCATCAAACACATTTCTTCCTTATGCGTGAATTCCTGGATGACATTTGAAAATGCCCTGTCTCAGGATTTGGCATGGTGCCTTAAAGTTAATAGGGTGTTCTGAGAAGAGATTGGAAGCTGTTACTCGTCTCTTTGATTGCTTGGAAGAACCAAAAATGAAAAGTGTGATTGGAAACCTGTTCATATGTAAATACAGATTCCTAAAGGCTATAGCAAAGTTGAAAGAGGGAAAATTACAAACATGTATAGACATTTTTAAGGGGGGAAAGGTAAAATTTCTGGAAATTTTGAAGTCATAGAAAAAATTTAAGTTCCACTTGAGAGGAAAATGGAAACATCTGCAGCAGTTAATTGCTTTTCCTATGCAGCCTTTTCTACTTAAGATTGATAAATGTGTTATGCATACCTTTGTTAGTGCATATGAATGCTATCAAATAGATTTATGAAATGTGCATGTATATAATGCATATAAGAACAAAAGTATCTCATACTGATTATGGAACAGAATGTGTTTTGGTATAATCTCAAGCCCCAGGAATATTTGAACATTCGGGACAGGGTCATCTCCTTTTTGTCTGTTCCAGGGACTTGCCGCTGCTAGCTAACGGAAACCCACACTGTAGACTCCATGGCAAGGTTAATCATCTCAGTCTTTTGAATGGGTGTGAGATTATTTCTTTAGGCTACTGGGACTGATACAATGAGCTGAATTTTAGGTGCCTTCTGATTGTGGTCTGCAGCTGTTTTGTGTTTGTGAGATCAGGTCTGAGATCTGGAAGCAAGAATGCATTATGTTAATTTGGATTTACTTTCTGAATATATGAAGCTGCCTGTCATAGAGTGAGATCATTCGTTCTTGTAGTCCAGTACGGACTGGCAGCAGCTCTCCAAGGTTCCAGATGAGGGTCTGTCTCAAATCTACTACTTTAAATCCTTTTAAAAAAAATATTGTGAGGAATTAAATCTTCTACATATAAAACATGTGCTTTAGCACTGAGCTATGGCCACCTCCACCAACCGCTAGAGATCTGACTGTTATGGAGGAAAGGGTTAGACAAGATTGAGCTGAGGTCAGTAAAAATGGAATCCATTCGGAGCATAGAAGCAGACATATAATGTGTGAATCGTGTGGTGGTGGTGTTGGGGAGAAGGTCTTTATTTGCAGAGATGATCCAGAGGGTTGAGTCAGGGGAAAGTAATGAGGAGCAGACCACAGGCAGAGTGCTGCATTGAGGCCTTTTTCTCTATACCAAATTCCACCTTCAGAATACCAGGGGCACATAAGATAAGAGAGAGTCTTGCTATCTGCAAATAAGGATAGTATTACCTTATGGTGCCCTGGGCTATAACATGAGTTTATATGTACATATCCATAAAAGTGATTAGCACTACAAAGTTGTAAACCGCCCAGAGACCCCCATTGGGGGGGTTAGGGCGGTATATAAATCGAAGGTTAAATAAATAAATAAATAAATAAATAACATGAGTTTATATTTGCATATATATTGTAGATGGACAGCTGCTGCTCTGTCACTTGCTGCATTAATTTTACTGAGAAGGTACTGTCTGATGCATGTAAGAGACAGCAAGAGAGGGTATTTTTTTTGGAGGCAGGTTCTTTTGTATGTGTGTGTGTGTGAGGAAGGGGGAGAGAGAGCACATCGAAAGCAATCCTGTGTTGTGCTTGTGCCGTGGTGGCTGTCTGCCACATAACTACGGTAGCGCTAGTCCTTTCCCTATGGGGATAAGTTACATGCTGGCCAGCAGGCAAATTTGGGGGGTTTGCAGGGTTTTCTGAGCATAACCGGGGTAATGTCCATAGCAACTGCACTGCTGCGGTCAGTGGAGGAGTTGTGTGGAGGTGGTGGCACTGTGATGGACAGCGCAGCTAGAACCAGTCAGGGGTAATGTGACAAGGGGTGAAGTCCAGTGTCCATCTCAGGCAGGGGGCGGAGAGGGGTAGGCCACAGGAGTTTTGCTTGTGGTCAGCAGCACCCCCTTACCCCCTTAGAGGACCAACTCCTGTCAGCAGATCCAGGCACCTGACAGTTGGGAGGGAGTTTGAGCTGTTCACCCCATGGGCATCCAGAGCTGCCTCCATGTCCACACAGAGCACAGGGTCCCAAAAGAGCAGAAGGGGAGGGGGCGTCGTTGCCACCCTGTGCCTTTGTAGGTGTCCTTTGCTCATCAGCAGGCGGACTTCCCAGCGACCCAACCATGTTGCCAACCCAATATACCCATCCCTGCCCGTGGCGGAGCAGAAGAAGAGAAAGAAGAGGAGGAGGAGGAGATTGGATTTATACCCAGCCCTTCACTTGGAATCTCAGAGCGGCTTACAAACTCCCATCCCTTCCCTCCCCACAACAGACACCCTGTGAGGTAGGTGGGGCTGAGAGAGCTCTTTTCAGTGCTGTCCTTTCAAGGACAGCTCTTGTCAGAGCTAGGGCTTGCCCAAGGGCATCCAGGAGCTTCAGGTGGAGGAGTGGAGAATTAAACCCGGTTCTCCCAGATTAGCGTCTGCACACTTACCCAGAGCCAGTTTTGTGTAGTGGTTAAGTGGGCTGACTCTAATCTGGGAGAACTGGGTTTGATTCCCCACTCCTCCACTTGCACCTGGCTGGATGACCTTGGGCAAGCCGTAGCTCTGATAAGAGCTGTCCTTGAAAAAGAGCAGTTTGTGTCAGGGTTCTCTCAGCCCCACCCACCTCACAGGGTGTCTGTTGTGGGGCGGGGAAGGGAAAGCAGTTTGTAAGCCACTCTGAGACACCTTTGGGTAGTGAAGGGCGGGGTATAAATCCAATCTCCTCCTCCTCCTCTTCTTCCTCTTCTTCCTCTTCTTCTTCTTCTTCCCACTACACCAGAGGGGGCCACTGAGGTGACCTCAGATGTGGGGGCATGCAGCACCACCCTCAGATCCCCCAATTGCCTCCTCAATGGGGCAGAAGTGGTCTGGGGCTGGATTGGCTGTCATTCCACTCTCGACGCTGTCATCCCACTCCCAGAGCAATCAGTGTCCAGAGACTGTCATTCGAAATCCATTCTGCATTCATCATTACTTCCATGTGTGGTAATGTATTGCAGGGGAACCCAGGCAGGTCATTTGGTGTTCCTGGCTGCCAATATGTCCAATGGGCATTCTGGCTTCTCCCGTTGTTCCCAGTGGGCAATCCTGCCAGTGGCTTTAGTACATCCCCTCTTGCTGCATGCCTTGCTGTCCCCAGTGTCTCATGTGACATCAGCAGCCTCTCCAGGTGCCTGCCAGCTGCCGCCACAGATTCAGACAACTCCTCCATGCCCCAGGAGAAAGCATCCCTCCCTTGTGGTAGGACTGTAGCTGCTGCCACTCAGTTGCCACTCTGGGGTCCCAGCAAGGGCTCT
Source organism: Gekko japonicus (assembly GCF_001447785.1). Classification (NCBI taxonomy): domain Eukaryota; kingdom Metazoa; phylum Chordata; class Lepidosauria; order Squamata; family Gekkonidae; genus Gekko; species Gekko japonicus. Next base: position 23,901 of record NW_015172043.1, on the reverse strand, counting down.
GACTCCCTTGCTACAGCATGATACAGTACCTGCCTCCCCTACCAGTGCCTTCTCCACCCCCCTCCAAAGACATCAAGTCCGCCTGCTGCATTGGCTCCCCCCC
>NW_015172043.1:22369-23720 GCF_001447785.1 Gekko japonicus | reverse complement strand
CCCCCCCCCCCCAGCCATTGACTCTGGGAACCCCTATGATCCCCTGCCCCCGCAGGGATACCTTCACAGATCTCCCCCCTGAGTGACAGACGCCTCCCCTTCCTAGAGCAGACACACAGTTATGAACTTCATTCATTCACTCTATTCATTTCCCACCTTTCTCCCCCATGGGGACCCCAAGTGGCTTAGATCATTCCGCTGTCTTCCACTTTCTGCTCACAACAACCCTGTGAGGTTGGTTAGGCTGAGAGTGTTTCACGGTAGAAGAGGGGATCGGAATCTGGATCTCCCAGTTCTAGTCTCACACTATAACCACCACACCAAGCTGGTTCATTCACCCAGACCACCCTCTGGCCCCTCCCCCCTTACACAGCAGTTGGCAAGGTGAGGGAGGGAATCTGTTGTTAGGTCAGCTCTAGAGGTGCTGTTGGGCCCCTGCTATGTTTGGCAGATGACTGTGACCAGTGGCACCTGCAGAACCATCCACAGCCACCCAAGGGGGGGTATTTGTGAATTTCCTGCATTGTGCAGGGGGTTGGACTAGATGACCCTGGAGGTCCCTTCCAACTCTATGATTCTATTATTCTAAGGCACCCGAGAGCCCTACCTTTTAGACATGTCATCAGGCAGCCCTCAGGGGGAGTCACAGATGGGGTGGGAGGGAGGGGTGTGGAGCTCCTGTCGTAATCAAAACCAAATTGAAAAAGACACAGTTGTGTCGCAACACAGACTTTATTGAACTATAAACCATGGTGAAGCGTGAAGACTCCACGTGCTACCTCCCTGGGGCCATGGGGAAGAGGACTACGGATCCCTGGCACGGCATGAGTCTAAGTGGGATGGAATGGCAGGTGGAACTTGGAAGGGCTGGCTGGGTGCAACGCTCCACTCCAAGAGGAGGACTGGGACAGCAGACTGAGCGGAGTGTGTGTGTTTGGGGGGGAGAGCAGGACTAGCCACACCCACAAGTTTCCCTGTTGAATCTTCACCTGCAGGAAAGCAAAACAGAGATACATGCAGCTATGGCAACTGGGCACGAGTGCCATGCTGGGCTCATCCATGGAGGTGTTGTTCTGATGGGGTTTGAGAATGCAGCCTCATGGTTGAGGGGCTTCGCCATGAGCCCCCCTTGAGGCACATGATGGCACTATCTGAATTACACTCACCTGTCCTGCGTTGAAGTGCTCAGGTCCTGCTGGTGATCCATCCACAGCAGCACCTGCAGCTTCTGCTTGGGGCTCTGATTCTGCAAGGAAATGAGTCTAAGAGTTGCCTGGCAAGCTGGTTCACTACATACAGTGGAGCAGCTGCCAGACCCCCCCCCCCCCAAAACCCCTGACACGCCCTGCCC
>NW_015172043.1:19524-22188 GCF_001447785.1 Gekko japonicus | reverse complement strand
GCGCCCCCCCCCCCCCCCCGGGAAACTTCCCTGGGATCTTTTCCTATGGCATGTCAGGGGCCATGGTGCTGCATGGCCGTGGCTTGTGCTACCCCTGCACGAACTCAATGCTGGGCTTGAGTGCAGGAGGTGCTGTCGCAGCATCCAGCCTCAAGCGAGGGGAATAGGGGAGCAGGTTTGGGATCCTTGCCCTTTGCTTACCTGTCAGTGTTTGGTTGCCCCTGTGGGTCGAGCCTCCAAAGGTGGGGTACTTGTTAGGGTCCTGAAATGGGAAAGGTCAACCCCACTGTATGGACTGGGTGTTAGCACTAAGTGCTTGCCTTGTAATGTTAAGTGTCCTCTCTGTGCTTTTCCCACCACCAGAGCAATGTTCCCTCTAAGCTGTAGAGTCTCGTGAGTGAAAATTCTACTTTGTGAGCTACTGGCATTAAAGTTGTGAGCGAGCGATTTGGCTCCTGCATCAATTAGTTGGCTCTGGAGCCATCCTTCCTGAGCAGAGACAAAAATCTGTGAGCTGGAGGCTAAAAAACTGTGAGCTAGCTCACACTAACTCAGCTTAGCGGGAACACAGCACCAGAGTGCCTTGCTGCTTGTGCTAAGTCTGCACAGCAGGGAACTCTGAGACAGAGTCCCATGCTGTGCACCCCAACTACTGAGTTGTAAGATGTCCTGGCTGGAGTTTTTGTAGGGGAGGTGGGGGTGGCATCTGATTGGGTGCTAGGGATGGGGCATGGCTGCTCTGGGGAAGGACGTGGTTGGGTGAGCCTGTAGTCGGCCTCCTGAGCCCCTCTGAGCCTAATTGGCATGGCTGCAGTAGGGAGGGAGGGGGACAACTTGATTTTTCAGTTCAGTTGGTGCCTATGGGCCACGCTATTTTTTGTTGGTGTAACTTTCCGCCTCTGGCAGGGGGTGTTCCCAGGCTGAAAGGGCACAGGGAGCCAACTAACTCTGGCCATGCCCCCCAAACTGGCCACAACCACACCGGCGCAGGGGCCTATGCCTCAGTTGTGCCAACAGGCGGCTGCCATGGGCCTCTGCTGGCACCTGAGAGTGACAGAGAGGCACTGGGGGCCTGTGCCATTGTAACTGGCCCTTATGCTGGCATATCTCAGACATACACCGATGCAAAGGTCAATTTGGTACCTGAGTGCTTTTGCCCCCCCCCCCTTTACGATTTCATGGGAAGTCCTTTACAATTCTTTGTTACCCAGTATTTAAATTTACTTCAATATCTGCTCAGTGTCTAACAGAACTTCTTCCTTTCTTCTTAAATGGAATATAAGTGCAAGGTAGGTATCTTTGAAACCTATTTTAGAAGAGTAATAATACAGTGAATTGTTATTAAAGTATTATTTTCTGTGCCTCTATCATCCCCTACTGCTGTCATTGGGTGCAAATAAATTGGTTTTTCTTTTATTCTGTATTTCCTACAAACCGCTCAAGGACCCTTTGAAGGGGAATGTCATCTAAGAACTGTACAAAAGCTAGCAATCTTGTTTTTTGGGACGGGGGTGTTTGTAATCTTTTGGTCAGCTAGAAATACGCTTTAAAGATATGTGTCTTGCCTCCCAGGATTGCAGACGGCTCCTCTGCTTCCTAAATCCAACATGATTGTTCTCCTTTTGTGCTTACCCCAGCTACAATAAACTGCTGTCAGCTACTCCTGAGCCAATGTTGCCTCTGTTTCCTCAAGCCAAGCACTAAGCACAGCCCTTGCCCATTCAGAAGACATCAGACAGAATAGAGAAATGGGCAGATCCCTAAAGCATCGCTATGGAGGCCATTTTCCAGCTCTTTTTGCTTCTGCGTGTCAGTTTCTCAAGGACAGGGGACTGGGGCTGAGGCTTGGGATTTACGTGGCAGAGGCAGGCAGATGACAAGTTTAGGGTGGGAAAAGCACTGAGTTGTAGTCTGCAAGTCCCAGTTCAACTCCAAAATGATGTAGAGCCAGTTTGGTGTAGTGGTTAAGTGCGCAGACCGGGTTTGATTCCCCACTCCTCCACTTGCACCTGGCTGGGTGACCTTGGGCAAGCCATAGTTCTGGCACAGCTGTTCTTGAAAAAGAGCAGTTTCTGTCAAGAGCTCTCTCAGCCCCACCTACCTCACAAGGGTGTCTGTTGTGGGGAGGGGAAGGGAAAGGAGATTGTAAGCCGCTCTGAGACTCCCTTGGGTAGTGAAGGGCAGGGTATAAATCCAATATCTTCTTCTTCTTCTGAATGTAGAGCTGTAAAATTTATCGAAATTTTGAAGCCAATGGGGGCAGGATTTTTATTCCTGTGGACCCCCCCCCAAAAAAAAACCACAGAAAATTTGGGGAAAATGGAAACATATGCATTATGCATCATTGATAGATAAACGATCATATACAATTTTACTGTTTGGCATATTTATGGAATTTAAAAGTGTCAGTGTCTTCATTTTCTAGAAGAAAAATTGCAAGTATACCCAGTAGTTGAAAGAGAGCTGCAAACTGTGGCACTCTGTGACATTGCTTGCCAACCTGTGGGTTGGGTCCCAAAAGTAGGTTGCAAAGCCTCTGAAAGTGGGTGATAGGCCATCCTTCCCTAATGGCCACTCCTGTCTTTTGAATTATTTTTCCTTCCCAGCTTCTCCCATTCTCATCTCCCACTTCCTGTGTGACAACAGGGGGGGGGGGCCACCCCG
>NW_015172043.1:6126-19514 GCF_001447785.1 Gekko japonicus | reverse complement strand
CTGAAGAGTGAGTGGGAGCTGTTCAGTACACCAAGAAAAACAGTGGAGAAAAAGAGGCGTGTGCATGCATGGGCTCCGTCTTAGTATTGCTCCTTCAACAGCTCAGTCTCTTGATCAAAGGCTGTGTGCTTTAGAATGCTGCTCGTCTGGGGGCAGCCACATCCTCTGTGCAATGTTTGCTGGTTTTTCAAAAACATGTAGCTGGCTACTGTAGAAAATGGAATGCTAGACTAGATGGGTGCCAAGGTCACTGTTCACTTAAGGAGCCCCAAAGCCTTGAGCTGGCCTTCGATGGGTCACCATGCCAAATAAATTTGGACTTGGTGGGGTCACCGTACCAAAAAGGTTGATAACCACTGTTCTATGTTACCATAGCACATGTATCTTATTTTTTACCGAAAAATGTTTGAGTCCAGTGGCACCTTTAAGACCAACAAAGTTTTATTCTGAGTGTAAGCTCTCGCGTGCATGCAGAATACCCAGAATAAAATTCTGTTGGTCTTAAAGGTGCTGCTGCTGGACTCAAACTTTGTTCTGCTGTGTAGGGTTGCCAGCCTCCAAGTGGGGCCTGGGGATCTCCCGCTTTTACAACTGATCTCCAGCTGACAGAGATCAGCTCCCCTGGAGAAAGTGGCTGCTTTGAAGAGTGGACTCCAGGGCATTGTACTATGCTGAAGCACCTCCCTTCCCTAAACCCCACCCTCTCCCGGCTCCACCTCCAAAGTCTCCAGGTATTTTCCAACTCAGACCTGGCAACCCTACTGCTGTGTCAGACCAATATGGCTACACACTTGAATCGATCATAATTTTTATAGTCTGAGTGGTACGAAAAATTAAAAGTTGAAAGTAGAAAACACATTGTGTCGGAAACAGCAGAAAATGGGCAGAAACACTTTCACATAGTCATAATAGTACTACTAGCGTATTTGGATATTGTTAAATTTAATTACATTGAAATAACTGAATTCTTTCATAATTATTATGAATACGTTATAAGATATCAATTGTTGCCAAAACTATTATATTTAAACAAGAAATCTTGAAAATGTTATGTTTGTCTATCATAGACACAGGAATTATCATTATTTAATGCTGTAGATTTTCTTACACAAACATTTTCATCTTACACAGTTTGAGTAAAAACGTATATTTCATTTTGCTCATTGCAAAAGGGGAAAAAATAGGAAAAAACCCTAAAACCCTTGAGAGAGAAAAACACATTTCCCCCCTGAACTTTTCACGTTTCCCCCCTGGGTCTTCACATCTCTGTGTGAGTGTAGCTCTTGTGAGTGGTCACAAGATCTAAGGAGTGAATGGCTCCCTTCTAAGAAATTATAGGTAAATGTAACCAGAGAGATTGGGGATAGTCATCCAGTAAGGGAGAGGTTATCAAGGAGCCATCAAAGCAAGTATGACTAAATTAAAGCTTGTAGATGTTGATGATTACTGTGCAGAGCCCTGCTAGATAGGAGGATTAAAGGAAAAATGGAAAGCACAGGACCACACAGGTCAGTGCAACCTTGTAAGAGCATGCCTTTAAGAGTATTATCGACATCTTAGCATCATCATGCCAACACAAAAGTGACTCTTGCTATTACCATTTACTATTGCTAGAGAGAGTTACACCTGAAGAGCATGAAATAAGAAAAGGGGAAAATATATTTCTGGGACCAGTCAAAGCATGCACATGATGAGGGAAGAGTTTTATACCACCCATGAGAACCGCTTGTGCCTACCTAGTGAGGTTTGCCTCACTGTCTGGGGACCCTGGCGTTTGATATTATAGTGCTTCCTGAAGGAAGAATCCCACCAAGGAGACATTTTAAGGCTGTGTTTCTCCTGTGAACATTTCAGAAATGTGACAGACTTCCTTTTCCATGCCCCCCCCCCCTTTGTGTACTTTAAACTGCATGCTTCTCTGGGGTTAATTCTTGTTTAATATTTTTGTATGTTTAATGACAGCAGGTTGCTTTCTGTGGGGAGTGTGGTGTGAGGTGGTGCTTGAGGTACGAGGGACAGAGACTTCAGTAAAGTCTCTCCCCCCCCATGGCATAGGAATTTTTTAAACAGGCATGCAGGCTATATGTTCGTATCCAGTTTAATGGTTTGTATATTTGTCCATCCAAAGAGAGGACTATTAGAACCTTTCCTTTCCCTGTACGTTTAGTTTTATCAGCCAAGCATTTGAGTGGTTGATGTTTAATTTCTCAAAACTGAGGGGGGATGGGAGGAGAATGAGTCATACTATATCTGTTGGAAGTCAAATGGATAATATTACAGAAATCCCTATTCCTCCTTCCAAATCTCTCTTCTGGAATGTTCTGTAGGCTGTGGTAATCAGGGAAGCATCAGCCCCAGACTGTGATTTTTCTGCCAGCAGAGGAGATCCTTTTCTAGAATAATTGCAGTGTATCCTAGGAAAAATGAGTGCCTTGCATTATAATTGAAAGCGAGAAAGAAGACAGAGTTAACACACTTAATATGAGCCAGGGAGCGGGTTGCATTTATTTGGATAAAAAAATACTGTATTAGAATGTATAGTAGGTTCTTGCCTCTTGAGCTCAAAATGCTGTTTAGGTGGCAAATGGAATTAGCTTGGTGGCCTGAATTGTTCCCAGGTGGACACTTTTTGAGACAGGTTTTGTGATACAGACCTCTGATTACCCTACAGGGAGGAAGCTGACCAAATGCAGGATAGATTTAGGACCAAGGCAGTGGAGCCTTGCACGTCGGCTATGAGAATGTATTTGGAGAACTGCACATGTAATCTAGAAAGAGATCCGTGCCAGGCTAAGATACACTGACAGAGTTACAGAGTTGTGTGGGTTATATTTGCAGGTCAGAGCTGAATGGCACTGACAGAGTAACACAGAGAAATATGCACAGTGAAGACCAGATTGGCTTCTGTAGAATTTAATGCTGCATAGCCCATGTCAGAGAATGCAAAGGGAGACAGAGAGAAAATGCAAACAGCAGCAAGCTCCATCTGTCTGTCTCTCTCTCTTACACACGCCGTCTGATTAAACAGAGCTGCCAAAAGAGGTCAGCCCTTGTTGACTTGCTGACAGGTTGGCTGGAAGCAGATATGATTTGGAAGGGAAGTGATATTGATCACATTTTAAAAACAACCCCCCCTTCCCAAGCCTTTTAAGTCATGTCATACGTTAGTGGTGGGAGCTGGTTTTTAAGGGTTTCTTGAAAATCTCAAAATAAGGATGCTCTGTCCTTGGGGAAGGAAAGCAGCAAGCCTGGTAGGATGCGAGTGCCATGAGTTAGATGAGGAGGAATTCACCAGCATCTCTCTCCCTCCCTCTCCCAATAGCTGCTGTATTGGGGGGGGGTATTATTTTCCATAATTTTTCCTGCCAGGTTTAGCTGGTAAATTGATTGTTATTAGCCATGATAATGAAATGCAGTCTCCATACTCCAGGGCAGTATACTTCACAACAGCAGATTTGGGGCACTCTGTAGGAAATAGCAGTTTCCATCTTGCTCTTCTTTTAAACTTCCCAGATGATTTGACTGCTGTTGTTGGAGTGCTGGACTGGTGGAACGTTTATGCTATCCAGCATAAGCAGTTCCTGTGTAGCAGGCGCTACGCCTCCATCATATCAGTGAAGAGAGTCTCCATATAATACTGAACCTAATCATGCCCTATACAGTGTTCTCTACTGCCTCTGGTCAAATCCTGTGGGCCTCTTGTTGGTGTTTATCAGGTTATGGATATTGGGTGGAACTGATTTCATGCCTGTTTGCAAACATTCATTCCCTAGATTGAAATTTTGTGATTGCAGGATTTGTGCAGATCTTATTGCCAGGTGTCGGGACTTTAGTCTGGATAGACCCACGTCAGCTGTGTCTTTGTAGATGGGCAACTCTGTTTTCAGTGATCTTTCTATATTCACAAAGAAGAGCATCTTGGCTTTTGGAGATGCGGGGGAGCAATGTGGCACAAGTAGGTAGCCAACAGGTTGGACTGAGTTTAATACATCTGCTGATGGTTCTCATTGTTGTATTGAGTTGGACATCAGGTTTGTGGACATGGGTGCTGCTGAGCCACACTGAAGCACCGTATTCTGCAGTACTATACACCAACTCCAAAGCGGAACATCTATGTGTTGTAGCAGACGCACCCCAGGTTGTAGCACATAATTGCTGGAGAATATTGTTTCATGTGTGTATTTTTGCTGCTATATTGGTAAGATGGTGGTTAGAAAATGAATTGGCAGCTGTGTACACCTGTTGTTTAAATGGGGCAAAATACTTGGACCCAAATGCAATTGTGGTGCAGCCTGCCAACTATTTTCCATCTGTCACAGGAATGTGCATGTCGTGCTTTCCAGGTAGATGTGATGGAGTTCTCTGAACTCTCCCCAGCTGTGATTGAGTGGATTGAAATTTTAGATACTAGTATTTAGGGGGATTGCCTAATCTGTCTGCATAACTGTTGTATCTACTTGGTTACATATTGTATACTATTATATGCTTCCTGTGTAACTCTGCCATACGATAAATAAATACTGCCTTTGGTGAAGTACTGTAGGTGAGGAGTATTCGGTTATCTTAGCTGAGGAACATCTCTTTCTTTGTACTGATTATGCATTTTATGTATTTTGTAAAAGCAGCAGTATATCTGATTTGATTTGGGTTTGATTTCATGATGATTTTTTATTCACTATTTCTAAGTCACATATTCTTAATAATTTTAAATCACAGTTACCCCAAGGGCTATTTTTGGGCAGAAATGCACAGGAACGGAGTTCCGGCTGGCTTCAGAGTTGGCCACGCCCACTACAGCCAAAACCTCTGTGTGTGTAGCTACAGAGGGAAGGCCTGAAGAGCAACCCCCCCAGCGACTCCGAGGTGGCCGGGCCAGGCCCCCCCCTAGAAGGATTGGGGAGGCATTTAAATGCCTCCCCATTCCTTCCCTGGCCTGTCCAAGGGCCGGCTTGCCTGGTTTCCCCACAGCCGCGGGGCGCCCGGGCAAGCCAAGGGAAGGGGAGCTTGCCCAGACTTCCTGCAGCCGCGGGCGCCCAGGCAAGCTAAGGGCAGGCATGGAGTGTGGCCTAATATGCTAATGAGTTCCTGCTGTTGGGTGTGGCCTATTATGCTAATGAGTTCCTGCTGGGCTTTTTCTACAAAAAAAGCTCTGGTTACCCCCAACTCAGCCCTATGAGGTAGGCAAAGTTGAATTATAGTGACTTATCCAAAGTCATCTAGTGAGCTGGGATTTGAACCTGGGTCTGTTTGTTCAGCCATCTGCCTTATTGGTTCCTTTATGGAGCTCTGTGCAACAGATGGGAGTTTGACCAACTTTTTATCTTCATAGCAACCCTGTAGGGGAGGTTATGTAGACAGACAGAGACTGGGCTGAGGTCAGCAAGTAAGCTTCATAGCTGAAAGGTTCAGTATAAATATTAGAAATGAATCTGTGTTGTTTGTGTTTAGTTTTTTATTTATATATATATACCAATTAATTATTTTAATCTCTCTCTGTCTTCCTTGCTTTTTAGTGTTTTCTCTGGTTCTGTTTTGACAATGATCCACAAAAGACATTTCACTTCTTCACAGAGGATAAAGGTATGAAATAATCCTTTTGTGGGGTGGGGGTGGGAATGCTGTCATATGAGGTGAGATTTGCCTTTTTTCAACTTTTCTAGGCTACCACTGGGAAGAATCATTATTTATGTGTGAGAAATGGCCCCTTCATATGTTGTACTTAGTATGACCATTTTCACAGTAGTGAAATCCCCCACATGGGTGTTTTTAAAACTGCGTGTTATGTGAAATTTTCCGCAGTAGATTTTTCCTCACCAGGTGCAAACCTGAAATTTTCTCTTCCTTACCCCACATTTTCAGAACTCACTAAAAATGGGGATTCCAAAAACACGGGGTAAGGAGGAGAAAACTTTGGGTTTGCATCTGGTGAGGAAAAATCTACTGCGGAAAATTTCACATAATGCACAGTTTTAAAAATGTCAATGCAGGGAATTTCACTACTGCAGAAATGGTCATCGTAAAAATGTGAACATCAGAAACTGGTTTTCTAACTCATGCATATTACAAGCACATGTGCTGAGATTGACTGCAGTTCCCTTCTGCATTTGTACATGGTGATCAATGTATGCTTGTCACAGTACAGTGTGTGAAGTGGCCGTTAGTCTTAATTGAGAGCTGAGGGTGCAGAAATCTTAAGACTCTTTTATTTTAAATATTTATTAGTCATGCATATTAAATAGCAGAGCAAATATGAAGGCAGAAGATTTAAAACCAGTGGAAATTAAAATTCTTCCCCTCTTAGTTTATCATTCAGTCTTTTCTGAAGTCACCATTTTACTTGCTGATCCGCTAAATGCTTTTAGCTGAGATGAGACCTGAATTTGCAATGGAAGGAAGCAGAAAACAAAATATTTTGAAGCAGACGTACTGCCTCTAAGAGCTACTTTTTACAGTACGAACTAAGGCACAAATACAACAACCATTCCCTCTCCCAACCTTGTAGATCAGCTTTTCAAAGCCTCATGCTCTGCAGCTTCTATAGCAACTCCTTTGGGGTCTGGAAAAAACCTCAAATATATCAAACTCTGCCACTCATGTAATAACTCCTAAGCATAGCACTTTGTGTGCTGGCTTCCGTCCTTTGGGCTGCCTGTCAAATCTGAGCTGCTGATTCCGGCTGAATTTAATGAAAAAAGCCCTGGAATGATTCCTGAGAACCAATCTAAAGATTCATGTGGAATCTTTTATCAAAAAGCTTAAGACAGAGCGCCATTGCTAGGGTCTGCTGACGTTGATGTAACTCCTGTATAAATGGGAGAGGTCAGCTACCATGCATCTCTTGGTGATCTGGAGATACCTAACTGAGGTGGCAATAAGGTTTGCTAAGCTAACAGTCCTCCATCCAGGCTTTTTTCTGTATTCCCTTCTCCTTCCTTGTATGATTCCCCCCCCCCCCACCCATATTTTGCTGTCCTTTAAATAGCATTGAGGAGTGCAGGCAACTACAGTCAGTAAGTTGCATCCAACAACTGGCAGAGGCTGCTGCTAAATTAGCTAGTTGAGGCACCTGCTGTCTCAAAGCTAATAGAACTGAAGAGCTGGGTTTTCAATCTGAAAGCAACAGAGTTAAATTAAAAAAGAAGAAGGTTACGTGGTGTGTCTTTGCATGGCTTAAGATCAGAAATATGGTCTTTTTCATTGTAACAGAAGGTGAAGTCGTGAACCTCTAAGCAATTTCTACGTTCAGGGCTCATAAGCACAGTCAGTGTGTCTTGCTTTTTTAAAACAATATGATCAAGAGTTTATTCTGAGCCTGAAACAACTGAAAGAGCGGACAGGATAGATTAGGGAAATCTGGAGTTGCTCTTTAAACTTGGAATAGATGCAAGCCTACTTGCTGAGCTGGAACTATTTTTGCATTTCTTATATGTTTTGGCATTTCCTTAAAACTGCCCTGCTTTTTACCGTAAACTTAGAGCCTGAAATACTTATTTGTTCAGTTGTTCTAACTGTGTGGACTGTCAGTAACTTTTTGCTGCTTTAGTGAAAATGTTATGGATGCCATGACAACATGCTGTTCTCTGTGTTTTGTGATGTCTCACTGTCTGCTCTGAGCCACCTGGTTTCATTTCCTGAAGTGCAGAATTGTCATATCATGTTTCCTAATGTCTGTCCATTTGGAATGTGGTACTGGACTGGCAGTGTGTACATCCACCATGATCTTATTTACAGAAATGGCTGTCAGCCATAGAAGGTGGGAGCATCTTTACAGAGTGGCACCAAACAGTTTTAGAATTAGTATAATGGTGTGGTAGTGGTAAAATAGGTAATATTAAGGCTCCCCCTCACCGGCAGTCTTTAAGCAGTGGCTGGACAAACACTGGTCAGGGATGCTCTAGGCTGATAACTGCATTGAGCAGGGGATTGGACTAGATTGCCTATATGGCCCCTTCTAGCTCTATGATTCTAAGGAAAAATGTCTACATGGTTGAAAGTCCAAAACGTAAAACAAAAATCAACGATCATAAAACACTAGCACAGTAACAGTAAACATTAATATAGAAGTAAAAAACAGTATGATCATGATCTTGAATATTAAGGAGTGGGCGATGTTTAGAATCTGCTGTGTACACACATAGACTGTTTCCATGCGTGTTATTTGTGGTTGGTGGGCTTTGGAAAGGCGCCCCCCCCCCCCCCCGGGCTTCCCCACAGTATTATGGTGCATTTGTGCACCTCCTGGGGCTTCCATAGCTTTCATATTTCCCAAACCTCCTTTGCTGCTGTGACGTTTTGGGAAAGATCAGAGCAAAGTCTGGATGGCTGCCATTTTCTCTGCCACTGTGGCAATTTCCACTACCACCACAGGGCTTTAAAAAAATCAGTTGAATATTCTTATGCCAGTATAACAATATTGGTATCAGGTTTTCTGGTGTAGTGGTTAAATGCGTGGACTCTAATCTGGGAGAACCGGGTTTGATTCCCCACTCCTCCACTTGCAGCTGCTGGATGACCTTGGGCAAGTCATAGTTCTGGCACAATTGTTCTTGAAAAAGAGCAGTTTCTGTCAGAGCTCTCTCAGCCCCACCTACCTCACATGGTGTCTGTTGTGGGGAGGGGAAGGGAAAGGAGTTTGTAAGCTGCTCTGAGATTCCCTTGGATAGTGAAGGGCGGGGTATAAATCCAATCTCCTCCTCTTCTTCTCCTCAATTTTCAGTGATAAAAAGTAAGTCTTTAGCCATTTTTGTCGCAGAGATACCCCATATTCCTGCAATGAAAGAGATTAGAGACTTTAAAAAATTGCTGGGAATTCATTGAACCTGATGCAGGCTGTTATATTGTTATAAAAGTAACACAGTATGGGGATGGATTGGTGCTGAAGGGGGACTGGGGCAGAGAGACTACAGGAAAACCTGCCACATGGAATCCTCATTACTGGTGGCAGCTGCAGGAGCAACGGGGAACCTACGCAAGTCTGTGCCCTTGTGGAAAACACTTTAGTAGTCTAAAAGAGGATAATGCAAAGAAGCACGACCAGATCCAACCATAATTCCCTGCCAATGTCAACAAGTGTTCTGTTGAGATTCTAAACAAGGTTCACTGAAAGTTTGGGGAGAGTGAACAGGATCGAGGCAGTAGGTTTCACCACACTCTAGAGCCCAGCATTAAGCATAACATTTGAAGAGAGCTGAAAGCCTCTTCCACACGGTTGGGAACTCAGCAAAAGAGCTCTGTGCTAAACTTGTGAAGATTAAAAGTGTGGTTAGCCATTGCAGTCACTCCTCACCACCACTTTACAGTGCAATCCAAAGCAACGTTATACCCTTCTAAGTCCATTAAAATCAATGAACTTAGAAGGGTACAACTGTACTTAGGATAGTACTTTTCGTGTCGCTTGCTTCCTTGACTGAATGTAGCCAAGAGCTTTTGGTTCAGGAAAAAACACTGAACAAGGTCTGAAACAGCCCCATGTGCCCCTGACCACTGAACATAACTTTGCTGAGAGTGTGGCTAATGTCAGGCAGTGAAGAACTGGTCTTACAGTGCTTGGGTGCTGAAACTGGCCATGTTCAAGATTTCTCATAACTACTTTTGTAATTTGGGCATAGCACGTTATGAAAATAAGGAACTTCGGTAGAAAATTGTAGGAGAGCTGGTAGCTTGTAGGAGTTTTTGAAGTGCTGCAGAGATCCTGAAACCTTTATGAAAATACTTAAGAAATTATTGTTAAACCTGAAATTTGAGAGTCTGCTTTCTGAGGGGTAGCTGTACCTTCCAAATGAATTTTATGCATAGAAATTTGTTTTGCTAAAATGATCTTTCTTCCCTGTTGCTATGGTTATACGTTTTCTCTGTACTGCACTTCTTGTAACTCCAGCTTCTGATCTTTATGCATTTGTCTGTTTTCTCTTCTTTGGTCCTGATTATACCCAGTTTCTCACAATAGTTACTGCTGCCGTAAGACTTTTATCTCAGCATTTGGTCATCCTAGCCCATGTAGGTGAAGATACCAAGTTGCGACAAATAGGAGTCAAACTGACATGAGAGTTATGCATGCTTTCCTTATTTAATAAGAGGTATAACAACTTCACTGTTCACCCTCCTAAAGAATAACGGTTAAATAACAGAGTATTAAAATAGCGAAGACAGGAAGCCAGAAGATTTGAGTAGCCCTAGCCAAAGTGTATAACTAGTCTTGGTTCTTATCTACTGTTCCCAGTCAGCCCAGCTGAGCAAGATAATCTCTGTGTGAAAAGTCATGCTTAAGACCACAGGCCTACATAGCTACTTGACCCTAGCAGAAAGGAAGCTGGAATGAATTGCTTTACTAGAATTGAGAAGGATATTTCTGGGATGGAGGTTATGATTTTGGGAAGAGAACCAGTGTGGTGTAATGGTTAGGGTGTTGGTATTAAATAAATGCACGCAGGGACTTTGATCATGGGCAAGAAATCATGTTTGCTGTGAAACCGTCTTATTCTGTTGATGCTTGTACTTTGAAAAAAACTTGTTTGGTTTATCATAGTGATTCTCAGACTATTGGGTGGACTCCTTTGAGAAGAGAATGTAGAACATTTTGGGAAGGGGGAAAGGAATATGTTTCTTTGCCAGATGTAATCTTTCTCCGCTCATCAGCCAAGACCTGGAATTCATTAAGGATTCTCATTGATGCAGATGGGATTGGGGAGGGGTGGGGATGACTGGCAATAACTGCTTCCTCATTCTTCCAATCTGGTTTTGGAAGAAAAGGTGCTGTTTTACATAATGTTTCCTAGTGCATGGTTTTATAAAGGGAGGAGACTTATCCTGTTCTTTCCCTCATAATGCCACTTTTTTTTAGTATTTGTGTGTGTGTGTGTGTGCTTGTGTGCCTGGAAGTTATGGTGACTTCTGGCAACCCCTACTGGGGCTTGGACGTTTTCAGAGGGGTGGCTTGGTTGTCTGCCTTTGCGTCCTAGCCCTAGTATTCCTTGGAGGTCTCCCTTCCAAGTACTTGCCAGGGTCAGCCCTGCTTAGCTTCCAAGAGCTGATGAGATCAGGTTTGCCTGAGCTATCCAGGTCAGGGCCCTCTTAATGCCACTTTTGTGTCAGTATCTCAGTCTACAAATATCAGTTGAGTTATGTCTGCTCACATTTGCAGAAATCACCCATGGAAAATACAGTTGGTGCTCAAAAGTGAGTGGGGTGGGAGAAAGTGATAAAAATAAAGGGGGGAGGGAAAGAAAATTACTTAATTTAATGTAAAGTAAGGAGGCCTGAGTTCTGATATTTCTCATTTTTAAAAAGTCTTGTCTAGGAAGCCTCTGACGTGAACGGGTCAATTTTGTGGATTCTATTTCTTTGGAAGCAATCCTTTTTAAAAATTGTGCACCACGAGGGGCTTTAGGATTAGGGGAAACACTGCTGTGTGGGTTTGCAGAGACTAGAAGTAAAAAGGGTTGGCAGGTTAGAACAGCTGTGGTCAGGTCACTGATACCCAGGAGAATGTACATAGAAGTTTGCTTGTCTTGGTGTTGAGGGGATGTGAGGTTGGCAGGGAGGCCAGGAGGTTATAACACTGTGTTCCTCTTAAAAAGAATGCAGAGCAAGTATCTTCCTATTATGTCACAGTATATGAGACACATTGGAATCCATCTGGTGTTACACAAGGTATTTTGCCTTCTAGGAAAAACTGGAACATCTAGTGGTTTTTAATGTGTGTTTATTGCATTATTTTATAATTTGCATTTTGTTTATAATTGTTTTAATATTTTATGTGCACCGCCTTTGGGACCCTGATCAGATGGAAAAGCTGCATAAAAATGTTGCAAGTAAATAGATAAAATAAAATCTTTCTGATGAACAAAATTATCTCTTCCAATTCTAGCTAGTGATATCAATAATCAGACTTATTTTGGAAACCAATCTAATTTTTTAAATTACTTATCCAGTTAGAACAAACAGTTTAACAGATAGATCTGTAATGGTAATTGGAAAAGGGGATAAGCGAAATCTATAAAATCCTTGCAGGTTGATATGTGTCAGGAAGTGGCAAACTTAACAGAATAATGATCAAAGGGCTAGTTGTGAATGGCTCCCCATACACATTTCAGAGTAACAATTGTCTCTGTCTGAAAGTGTAACCTTTTAGGTCTTGCAGGCCAGACAGAAGATGAAGAAGTTCAGGTAGACTTCTAGAATGGGGTTGTGGGTGCATGGCCTAGGTTATGACAGACTGCCTGAGGGCTGCCTATCTTATGTTTATTAGTTTCTGTGACCAAAGGTTTTAAGCTCAATTATAAAAGATGAATATACAACATTAGCCTCATAATACGAACTTTACAATAAAAGCTTATAGTCGAAGTAATCATATCTAAAAGATCTAAAATGTTAAAACAGAAGTCATTAATAAAACTTTCATTTAAATATTCATTTAAATCATAATAACTGGGTGTATACCAAATTCTGTTACAGTTGGGTCAAGCCAGATTTTTGTCGCTTTACAGATAAAACTATCATTAAAAATTTAGTAACAGAATAAGTGGTTTCAGGATTAGTATCTGCCAACAGATGGGGGACCACCTAGAGTTCAGTAGGTAATCGGTGTTTGGTAAGAACTGGAGTGATCCAAATCAATCTAGGAGTCGACCACTGATGACATAATAATAGAAGATGGCCAAGTGTTTCCACAGCTCCAGTCTCACAGTTACATAAGCGATCCGAGTATGGGACTTTAGAAAAGCGACCTGTTAACTCAACAGTGGGAAAAGAGTTAAGCCTAGCAAGAGTGAAAAGATGTCTATAACTAGGTATTTTTAGGGACCTAGTATATGGAGGAAGAGATTCCGGAGGAGGAATACCCAAGGCAAGAGTGGAACATACACGTCTTGCTCAAGCTAAAGTACTAGCCCGATCAAGATTAATCACCTTTATTCTGGTCTGCTTTAGGGCTTCCTGATAAGTTAAATTATTCCATACTGTTGGAGGAAAGCACAATAACTCAAGTCTAGCATCTAGATACTTTCCCAGCTACTTTTGTGGTTGTCTTCCTTTATCAAACATAGAAGGCCACCTTGGGCATTTAGTGCTGAGTAAAGAACTGAGTCTCAGTTTGAAAGCTGCGATCCAGGCTCTAGACTCCAAGGAATGTTGGGCAAATTCCACACTAAGTGCAGTACCAGCCACACATCTAGGAACCCCAGCCATTCTACGAAAAAAATAGAGAAGTGTATGATCGAGAGATTCAAAAACTGCATTAATCCAAATAGCGATCCCGAATAAAATCTGAGAAGTTACTTTAGCATTGAAAGCTGCTATGGCCATCGGTACATACTGACCCCTCCTTGAAAAGAAATATCTAAGGATCGCGTTTGAGTTTGTTCTAGCAATCTCAGATGCTGCGCTAATAT
>NW_015172043.1:0-4353 GCF_001447785.1 Gekko japonicus | reverse complement strand
GAAGATGAAGGAGCGGGGAAAGGTCCATCTTATAACCTGAGAGACATAAAAGGAAGGCAGCCCAGAACATGAAGACTGGTTCGGAAAGCGCATGAAAAGACATTACTAACAATAAACCAAAGGGACACTACTAATACATTAACATTTATATTTGTTTTTCACAGGTCAAGATGAAAGATGATTGACAACTCACAGAAGAAGCCAAAAGAAGATTTGTTTAATACTAACAAAAGATTAACATACTAATAAGAGCATCACTCAACCTTTTCTTAGTCCCGCTATATACCTTCCCCTTTTCTGATATTAAAAGCAATAAACTCTCCTTTTTAGGAGAGTCAATATAAAAAAAAAAATACTTTCTGTTTCTATCCACTTTGTTAATTTTTGAAGTAGAAAACCAGCATAGAGTTTACCAATTGATGAAAGCAAACTGATAGGACGATAGTTTGTGGGGTCATTTGTAGAACCTTTTTTGTATATTGGGACTATTATGGCATGCCTCCAAGATTCAGGGACAAAACCCGTGATATTAATTTGAGTAAAGAGGGGAGCCAAAAGATTACTCCACCAAGGTCCATTGGTTTTTAATAGGTCTACCGATATTAAATTGAGGCCTGGGGCTTTTTCAGAGCGCATTTGTTCAATTAGACAACTGACTGTTTCAGGAAGTACTGGAGGCCAGGGGTCAGTTTGAGGCGGTTGTACCTGATCTCTCGCAGGATCAGAACTAAAAGGTAATGCAAAAATATCAGTAAAATGTTGTTCCCAGACTGATGGAGGAATACTTAAGGAAACATTTAATGTCCCCCGGGTACCTCTATTAATTATATTCCAGAAAAGTTGTGACTCACTATTCTCTATAGCCCTAATAAGGGTATTCCACTCTTCAGTAAGGGCAAGCCATTTTTTGTATTTTACCAGAGTCTTAAAAACTTTTTTTCAGATCCATGGACTCTGTCAGATGGCTTAGCGAGTTGGTACGTTTAAATAATCGAAGTTTAGATCTTATTCTTCTGATATATTTTCAACACTTTCCATCAAACCAGGTATTTTTCTGTTCAGTTTTGCAAGGTCTTAAAGGTTTTAAACAAACTGGTTTGAAAAGATTTAAAATAATAGATAGCTATTCTATCATGTTCTGGGGATCCGTCTGATTCATGTATTCAATAAGAATTAGATTACAATCATATGAGGACATGATGTTCAACACGGTGGGGATTAGTTCTGGTGTCCATCTAATTGGACTCCCATCTATTTCCCCGCTGTAAACACTCGGATGGGGGGCCAGACGATGAGAAACTATCCTGGGGGAGAGCGATAGTGAGTTGCAGAGGAAGATGATCACGCCCATAATAATCCCCTACCTTAAACTTGCATATTCGCAGAAGCAGATTTGGCGAGGCTATCATATAGTCGACTACACTGGCTCCCTTATGTGTCAGACACATATAATCACCAAGCGTATCCACTTTGCTGTACCTGTTTAGGATCACTAATCTGTGATCCAGTACACATTTAACTGTTTTCCAGAAAAGTTGATTCTATGTTCCCTAGACGTTCTTTCAAATAAGTATGGGTACGAAAGCTCTTGAAGATGGCTAATATTGCCCTGCATAGAGATCACATCATCTTTTTGACCAATAAGGGCATTAAAATCACCTGCAAGTATTAATGAAGCTCTGGGAAATTGATCTATAACTGTATCCAGAAAGGTTCCAAGATCCTTCCAGAGTGCTATAATATCCCTCTGTGTTGTCAATGGGGGTAAGTAGAATGAAACAAACAATTATAAGTGGGAGTGTTGAAAAGTGGAAAAGTAGTGCTAAAGCATACTGGCAAGATGCAATAAGGGAAACTTTAACAGATTTTAGTGCTGAAGAAACTAAGCACGCTAAACCAGATTATGGCCAACCCATAGAGGAGCTAGTATGAGCATTTACTTCAAATACATCATAGCCAGATATTTAATAGCTCCCGTGACCCAGGTTTCCTGGATCAAAATAATCTGAAAATTTGACAAAAAGGATCTGGTCAGCGGATTTTTTAACCTACTACCCCATCCTGTAATATTCCAAGATAGAGTTTTAACATGGGGGTTTGGGGTCTCAGGGGTGCTACTGGTCATATGAGCTAAGGAGCCATCTAGTCATGGAATGGGAGGAGTCTATGGCACCCTCAGGGTCCAAACAAACACACCCATTCGTCCTTCTTACAGGGAGTTCCCTAACTTGCCCATTGTTACTTCGTCTTTCATATGAGTCATTTTCTACATCCATAGGGGGTTGTTCTTGAGTAGATCTTGGTATAGACGGGTTGAAGGTTTTTGTTATGGGAGCAAGAGAGGAAGTTCCTGGGTCATGTGACCTCCTGTTAGATGATGTTTTTAGCAGGCTATTTCTAAGCCTTTCTAATCTATCAAAAGTTTTCCGCTGAGTTGTCTCTGGAAGGTTATCAAAAGATCTTTATGATGTCACAAAACAAGATGTTAGTCAGTGAATACATACAACCATCTTAACCACATGGTATGGTTTCTATGCTATGATGTTTTGGGTCATCTGTAAAAAAAATTGATCCCCCCCCAGCCAAATACCCTCATATGTAGTGAATCTGGGGGGGATAGGATCTATGATGTGCTGTGGCTTCCTCGTGTTTTCATGAGCCTATGTAATACTAATTAAAAACGAATGGTATTGAGTGGGGAAAGCGTTGCTATAAATTACATAGTTCCATGGCTGGAACTGTCTTTTTAGGAACATCTTGTCTGTTTTTTTATGCTTGATTTTTCAGATTCTGCCATTAATGTTCTCTGTTTTCATGTGATGATTTAAGTACTTCCAGTTTTAATGAGATATGTTTTGTCTTTTAGGTGCATGACTTAAACCTGAGAAACCCTTATCTCTATTTCATTTGTATCTGACCTTTCTCCTCAGTAGGGGCCCAAAGTGGCTTACATTGTTCTCCTCAGCTCCATTTTATTCTCACAACAACCTTGAGAGGTAGTTTAGGCTGAGAGCCTCTGACTTGCCCAAGGTCATCCAGCAAGCTTCCATGGCAGAGTGGGGATTTGAACCTGGGTTTCCCGGATCCTGCTCCTTGACCACTCTGATATTTCAGAACTGGCGTTTATAGGTATGTTGAGAGATTGGGTGAAGGGAGTATGTACATACTATTAATCTCATGTTCATTGCGCATAGTTACCATTTAGTGGTTTTATGCATTTTTTTGCTTTGCAGGGTTAGCGTACAACTGTGTACAAACTATAAGTTTTAAAATGTATACAGTGCAATTACAATAAATGTGTTCCTGTCTGCAGGGCTGTTTGTTCAAATGTCATTAATGGTTTTGATTTCATTTTTGTTTTGAGAAAAGAAATTGTGGCTCAAAGGATTTCACATTGCTAAATATAGCTGCTGCACTTGCAATAAGTAGTGGAACGGTTAGGGTTGCCAGCTTTCCAGCTGTGCCTTCATATGGGTTAAAGTATTGTTTGTGGTTATTATTACCAGAGTGTCTGAGGAAAAATCTTATTAAAAGATTTTAAGTAGGCAAATTCCCAGCTCTGATTCCTGTGTACTCTCAGAATGAGCTAATCCCAAATGAGTACAAGTCAGTGCTTCTGCCACACTGATATTTCTGGGCCTGAACTAGGGTTGTCGGGTCCCCCGTTGCCACTGCCTGGGGAAGGGGGAGGGACAGGGTTGCCAGATCCAGGCTGGGAAACTCCTGGAGATTTGGGGATGGAGTCTGAGGAGGGCAGGGACCTCAGTGGGGTACAATGCCACAGAGTCCACCCTCCAAAGCATCCGTTTTCTCCGGGGGAACTGATCTCTGTAGTCTGGAGATGAGCTGTAATTCTGGGGGATCCCCAGGTCCCACTTGGAGGCTGGCATCCCTAGCCTCAACAGTAGCAGTGCCCTGCTATAGGAAACTCTGTACCTGCATTTAAAAGCAAATGTTATGACATACAGAACACAACAATGTAAAGAAACTAGTTATAATAGTCTGAAACTGGTTTCCGGTTTATGGCGGTGCGCTGAGCAGTCGCACCTCCCAGACCTCCTGGGGGTGAGGCTGCGCTCTGGCAGAAGGAGGGGGTGCACAGGATCGTCACCCCCCCAGAGACCCGGCTGAAGGGGTTCTGGCCATGGGACTCTCGAGGGGTTGCCTCTTCGCCGGCGCGATTCCGGGGAATTGAGGCGCCTCTCCGTCCCGAAGGTTCTTTGTGCTATGAGACCGAATGGAACCAAGCGACACTGACCGGGGAAAGCACAGGAGATCGAGTGAAAGAAACAGAGCTTAAACGAGGTCTGAGCACCAACTATGGACGTGAGTTCAATCTAAGCATTTAAATAA
>NW_015172042.1:551413-552242 GCF_001447785.1 Gekko japonicus | reverse complement strand
CGTGGACTGCAGGTGCGTGCAGTGCTATTATGCCGTTGGCAGGGGCCTCTGGGGTGGTCTGTCTGCCATTGTCTCTGGGGGGCACTGGTGACCCTGGGGTGTGTGCTGCGGCTATCTGTGGGATCTACCCTGTGTGGGAGCCTGGCCAGTGGTCAGCTGTTTGCTAGGTTGGCTGGGGTGGGAATTGGGTGGATGCATGTGCAGCGTTCATATGTTATGCAGGGGTCCCAGTTCCTGTGCGTGCATGCCCCATAATGTGTGACGCCTTCATGGTCTGTGATCCCTGCGGTATGTTGAGGTGTTGGCATTACGTACCTGCCTGGGTGCTGGTGGATGGCCATGGCTCTGCTGTGTCCTGGGAATCCTCGGAGAAGAGCAGCTGAGATGCCTCATCTGAGGTTGTGGACATGGTATGGGAGCGTCTTCGGCTGGGAGGCCTGTCAAGGCTCTGAACAATGTCTGCATCTGGATGTATATCTTCATTCTGGTGCAGGATGTCATGTAGCTCATCGTAGAAGGGGCACGTTATTGGGTTGTTGCCAGAGGTCTCATTATGGGCCACAACCTTTTTGTACTGCAGGCGCATGGCCTTTGCTTTGGCACGACACTGGTCAGGCGTCTTGTGATGTCCGCGGGCAGCCATGCCTGCTGCAACCTCCTCGAAGATCTCATAGTTTCTGACCGCCCCTAACAAGCTGTGCTGTATCTTCTTGTCTCTCCAGAGGGCCAACAGGTCCAATATCTCTGCCCGCTTCCATGACTCCCCACGGGCCTTTGGCTTTGGCATATTTCCTTGGCAGAGTCCCAAACGGCTGCCGGGGACGCCTCA
>NW_015172042.1:543411-550298 GCF_001447785.1 Gekko japonicus | reverse complement strand
GCCCTCGCCGGTCAGCCCCCCCCCGCTCGCCGCTCGCCTTCCAAGCGTCGGCGGCGTTCGTAGAGCATTCCGTGCGCATGCGCGGAACACTCTTGCACTTTCGGGAGGATTTAAACATCCCCCCCAATATATTTTTTTTAGTTTTTAGATTTTTGTGCACCCCTGGGGACTGCCCCAAGAGTGCAAAAACCTCCCCCTCCCCCCCAAGTGCCCCTGGAGCGCTGATTTAGCGATCCGCACTCCAGGGGCCACTTGGCTATTAGATATATAGATTAATGTAGCAAGACTATACCATGCATATTACCTGCTTCATCAGCCTAGTACTGCTCATGCAGTTGCTAGTTCACCCTATACTGTCAGACTGTGTATGTAAATAATTTGCCATTTCTTTAGTTCTCACTAATTAAAACAGTACATGACATTTTTAAGAATGCAAAAGGGATCTTCACCTGTAATAGTTTTCAAATTTTATTGACTCGGAATATGCGAGAAGAGAAATTAAGCTTTGGTTGGGGGGAAGTCACGAATATGGAAAGATTGGTGTCTAAGCAAATATTTTAAATTGCTACAACTCAGCTGTCCTTCATCAGACTGTAGTTAAATTGCAAACAGCACCACTTTCCAGGTAGATTATTTGTTCCATATTTCATATTTCTGGGACAAACTTTGATTTTATGATGAACAGAATTTTCAAACTATGTAATATGAAAGGCTGAACAAACACAAAAATGGTTCCATACGATCACTTACAACTTTGATTTGTAGGAATACTTTGAGAAGTCTAATCAGTGAGAACCAGGGCTATTTTTGTTTTTTGGAATGCACAGGAACGAAGTTCCGGCTGACTCTCAAGTTGGCCATGCCCAGCAGGAACTCATTAGCATAATAGGCCACACCCAACAGCAGAAACTCATTAGGATTGGCTATGTTAGGGGAGTGTGGCCTAACATGCAAAGGAGCTCCTGCTACAAGAAAAGCCCTGGGTTTTGGCAACAAACAGGGTAAACAGAATAAGAAGCTAAAGGTGGGTGTGGCTGGATGACTACACTTCTGGTAACATGGGGGTGCGGCCTAATATGCCTATGAGCTGTGTTGTCAGGGGTGTGGCCGAATATGCTTATGAGTTTCTGCTGTTGGGTGTGGTCTATTATGCTAATGAGTTCCTGCTGGACTTTTTCTACAAAAAGAGCCCTGGCTGAGAACTATGTTCCTGCAGAAGTTCAACAGACAAATTTCATATGAAACCACTGTTTTGTTTGGGTGAGGAACTAATTAGACCATCTAACTCAGTATTATCTAATTTGACTCACAATAGTCTCTTAAGCAGAAAGAAGGTCTTTCCTAATATCTTCTACTGGAACCACTGTAACTGGAGAATGGAAGAAAGAGTCAGACAACCGTAGGTTGGGAAACTAATGGCCACTTTATTTATCTTACATCTTAATGGCAAGGACAAACAGTGAACTGGAGCATAGTCAAGGTCTGGGGTCCCAGAGCCCCACCCTTGCCAGATAACGGGCAAGGCACCTGCCTCTGGGTATAGCCAACTGTAAGTGGCTTGCACCCAACTGGCCCAGCAAAGGGATATGCCATGAAGACCCCTCCCACACAACCGCACGGCCTGCATGGATGATCCCTCCTGGCAATCCCAAAAGTCCCTGGCCACGCAGCCACAAGGATGATCCTGACAGGCCCCCATAGGGTTGCTGATCAGTGCTTACCAAGCCGCAAAACTTTCCTTTTAAACATAACTCATCTTTTACCATAAAGTGACAAAACCTAACCTCTGGTGCCACCCAGGCCAATTTATCAATCCACAAACAGCAGTGCAGGGTAGGCAAAAAAGACCCTTTCTCAATAGCCAACCAGAAAAGAGGTAAAAAATTCCTACCCAGCTCCCATTCAAAGAAGCAACCAGCCAAAGCCTGCACTAACAACAGAGCGGGCGGGTGGGCCAAGCATGAGGCGAAGACTGGAAGGGTGGTGCAGAGCCGGCTGTTAAGATGGTGTTGGCTCCACCCACCTGAAAGACCCAGCTGCAGCCAGCCTCATCCTCCTTTTGTGTGAGGCAAATGCAAGCCCCAACTCCCGCCGAGCCTGTGCTGGTGGAGGGGGCTGATTTGCCTCCTCGTGAGGCATGAAGAAGAGGGCAACTCATGGCACCAGGCAGGGGGCGGAGCCAGCCTATTTAGGCTTGGCTCCCACCCTCTGCCCCAGCAGTTCTTCGATGTGCTTGGGGAAGAGAGAGCACATTGGGCACTATGGCTGGGGGCTGTCTGAGGTGAGCGACGCCAGTACTTGCGGGCCGATACGAGCGGCCGCACTGGTGGCCTGCTCCGAGGGGGTGGCACCGGCAGCCCGACGCGAGTGGTGGCATGGGTTGCCAGCCAGAAGCGAATGGCCACAATGGCGGCCTGCTCCAAGGGGCTGGCGGGTGGCGGCGCCACCAGCCCGAGGGGAACAGCCACATGGTTGGTCTTCTCTGAGGGGGTGGCGGTGGCCTGAGGCAAGTGACGGCACTGCCAGCCCAGGGCAAATGGCCATGCTGGCAGCCTTCTCCGTGGGGGCAATGCAAGTAGCCTGCTGTCAGCGGCGGCGGCAGCCTAATGGGAGCAGCAGTGGCACAGGCCTGGATCAGGTAGCCATGCTATCGACCTGCTCCAGGGAGGCCGCGGCGGCAGCCCAATGCAAGCGACCACACTGGTGGCCTGCTCCGAGAGGGCCCCAATGTTGGCGTTGTACCTGGCCCGGGGCCTACCCACATTGGCGGCTTGCTGCTTGGCCTGGGGCCACATAGAGGCTAGATTTAGGGCCCCGTTTGAGGCTGGTGCCTCTCGGTGGTTTAAACGACTGGAGACCTCTTTCTACCTGGTGGTGGGTGGCTACAGTTGGTAAGGCTGCTGGCCACCTACCCCCACCCCACCATTCCTTTCTCCTTCATGCTTTCCTCCTATTAGCGAGGGTTGGCTCATTTATGGGGGATTCTTGGCCCAGGCCTACTGGAGGATGAGGGGCGGTGGTGGGGTGGGGCTGCCTGCTCCCCACCTGTTTTTGGCTCGCCTCCATAACAGGCACTTTTGGTGGCCATTGTGCCTAGGCACTTGGGTGCAGGTGCTCCGGGCAGCCCTTCTCTCACAGTAATTATAGCAGTGGTGGCCATTTTAGGAGGGTTCCCTGGTCGGCCATTTTGGGACCGTTCTTCAGGAGGCCTTTGATTGAAGGGAGTTCCAGGGGGCCAATTAGGTTTGAAATGGCACTCCCTTTACTTATTTTTATTACAACATTTTCATGCTTGCTTTCCCCCTGATTGAAGATTAAGGGGTGAATAATTGTATGGCTTACATGCCAGCTTTACTACCTCTCTATATAAGGGGAATGCCCTTGAGCTGACCTAACACCTGATCTGCACCCAGGTCCCCCACCCATTTGAACCTGGACACCTTGAATATTTGACTGGTGCGGTGGGCAGGTGTAGCTCAGTGGTGGAGCATCTTCTTGGCATGAAGAAGGTCCCTGGCTCAGTCCCCACCATCTCCAGTTAAAAGGTCCAGGCAGGAGGGGATGGGAAAGACCTCTGCCTGAGACCCTGGAGAGCCATGAAGTGGGGCTGTAGCCCAGTGGCAGAGCTTCTGCTAAGTGAACCCTCTAAGATGAGTAGGTGTGGGCTAGCTCACACCTCTGGATCACACAGTTTTGTCTTGGCTCAGGCTGGATGGCTCCAGAGCAAACTGGTTTATACAGTAGTCAAATCACTCAATCACAACTTTGATGCCAGTGGCTCTCAAGGTAGAATTTTGCTCACAAGACTCCACAACTTGGAGGGAGTATTGGAAGAGATGTGTATCAGTGGCAGACCATCTGCTTTGCAATCATATGGTCCCGGGTTCCATCTCGGCATCTTTATTTGAAGGATTTGGAGATGGTGAGGTGACAGACCTCTGCCTAAGTCCTGGAGAGCCTTTGCAGGTCTGAGCAGGCAATACTCATTTTATTAAGCTTTAAATCATACAGCGCTATCAAAGGGGCTATTCCTTAGGAAGAATAACAACGTTTACCTGCTTATTGCAGCAGGGCTTATTTATAATTGAGACTGTATACAAGGGTTTCTATTCAAATTAACATATTTATTTGGTTTTATTATGAGAAAGACAGTATAAATTGCCAATCTCCCAATTACAATATTTGGCCCTAATGCATATAGGGATGTTTTTCCGGTGCAGTGGTTAGGAGTGAAATCAAGTGTAATGTGAATGGAAGCAGCTGAACTTTTCGGGTGTCCTTATGCGAAGGAATCCTTGTCAGCAACATGTGAACTTGACAGTGTGAATGCACTCTGTGTTGGCGAATTGGCTTGGTCTTGTCATGGGTTAGGATTTGAAAATATCCATTACAATACGTCATTTGTACCTTCTGTTTTCTGTTTTAGCAAAAATACAGTGTGACTTCCAACCTGATGCTGTGATCTGGGAGTTTGACAGCCAGCACGTCATTACAAGTCATTGGTTGGTCCTCATGGACATTCTTCACAGGTTTAATAGCATGATGGTCTTTAAGGGGAGGTCCAGTGAGTCACCACAGCCTGCGAGAGTGGAGTTGGTCATGACAGGCCGTGGACAGTGCCGGTTGGGATACAGTGACGCTGCCACAGCAACAGAAATGGGGCAGGTGGCTTCCAGGGAGGTTCTGTGGAGGCAGTTCTGCCCACTCACTTGGCCAGGAAAGAGCTACTTTCTGACAGGCAGCCCAGCCTTATTTATGTATATATGGAATAGGGTCCACTGAATTCAGGTTCCCATTCCAGTGAATGAACATATAGCCTGCATGTAGGTGTAAAGGGGTCAGTGCACTTTCGTGTGTGCTTGTCCTTGGCCTTTAGGATAGGAACCCAGTTTCTACAAGAAATTATAGGTACTGTGCATTCTTCAAAACAGGCAAATAAAGAAGGACATCAATATACAGGTTTTACAATGATAACATTATAGATTGCCTCTTATCATGTTTTAAAAGCCAAACTAACTTTTTGTTATGATGGGTCTCGGTGGTTAGTAGAAATGGGGAAGATTAAACATTAGGAAGTGTTTCAAAAGGCCTTAGGGGGGCGGTCTCTTGACTTCTAAACAATGAATGCCTGTGAAAAGTTCATTAAGGAACCCCAAGGCTGAGTGAATGTTTCCACAGTTTGCCAATCATGAGGATGTGGAATTGAATCAGAGACGCTCTCTTCCATTATAGACCTTAGGCAACGGTAATTCTAGGCTTCAATTTCCTATCTTTCAGGGTGCAGGATTGCCAAACAATCCAAAGAATTAAATCTTGTCTGTTTTATAGACTTAAGGTGTGGAAATGCACAGCTGTAGTTTTTCATGGCATGGAGGTAAAGGACATCACCAGACAATTAACATCACTTTACGGAGGGGGGCTTTATTGATACCCAGGAGTGTCAATAAGTTATTTTAGTGGATCATTGCAAACATAAGCACTATGAATGTTGGACAGTGCCTTGCAAATCACAATGACTGTGCAAAAGCAAACATTGCGGTGTACATGTAATGGAATTTCTACAGCATTCTATGAAGGTCTTGAGAGAATGGAACTCTAGTGGACCAGAGGCAACCCATTTCCCTGGCAGTGGGAAAAGGGTCAATTTTACATCCTGGGGTATTTTGCACCTAACGTTCTGAAGATGGTTACCGCTTTAGGCGATATGGAATTCTGATAACCAGGCACCAGTTTGTGGTGGTAGTGCATGGGCTTGGCAAGTGGGCCTTTCCCGGGGTGAAGTTTGGAACTCACTCTTCTTGGTTCAATGTCATTTCCACGACAACTGCCCTGGGCTATGCATTCCCTTGCCATGCGGTAGGGTCAGTGGACATTTGTCCGGTCACTGCACTCCCTTTTTGGGGTGGCTCTCTGGATAAGTGAGCTATGGCAGGCTTTTGCCTAGCGTCACAGAATGGATTGCAAAGTTTACAGTTATTAATGCGGTTTGTCTTTCAGGTGCTACTGGCCGCGGGATGAGACAGAGAGTCAACGTCAGTGGTCACAGCACGGTCTTTTGGGCCAACATCAGGCCAAGAGGACTCCCTGGCCAGAGAGGCCCTTGTGTATCAAACAGAGACTGACCTTGTGATGATAAGAGCAAGGTGTGGCCTGGAACGCAGAGGGTCGGCGATTCTGCTTTGACATGACGGGCAATGTACTTGTGTTGAAGTGGTGGTGGCCTTGTGTATAAGAGCAAGGTGGCTCGGAGTGCAGATAGTCTGGTTGGTTATGCTGCTTCACCATGATGACAATGCCATGGTGCTACAACCGGAGGCTGACCTTGTGATGATAGGAGCAAGGTGGTCCAGGTGCAGATAGTCTGGTCAGCTATGCTGCTTCACCATGAGGGGCAATGCCATGGTGCTACAACCGGAGGCTGACCTTGTGATGATAGGAGCAAGGTAGCCTGGGTGCAGATAGTCTGGTTGGCTATGCTGCTTCACCATGAGGGGCAATGCCATGGTGATACAAGCAGGGGCTCTCCTTATGATGATAGGAGCAAAGAGACCCGGAGTGGAGATAGTCTGGTTGGCTATGCTGCTTTGCCATGAGGGACAATTCCATGGTGATACAAGCAGGGGCTCTCCTTATGATGGATAGGAGCAAGAGACCCGGAGTGGAGATAGTCTGGTCGGCTATGCTGCTTCGCCATGAGGGACAATTCCATGGTGATACAAGCAGGGGCTCTCCTTATGATGATAGGAGCAAAGAGACCCGGAGTGGAGATAGTCTGGTTGGCTATGCTGCTTCGCCATGAGGGACAATTCCATGGTGATACAAGCAGGGGCTCTCCTTATGATGATAGGAGCAAGAGACCCGGAGTGGAGATAGTCTGGTCGGCTATG
>NW_015172042.1:534569-542266 GCF_001447785.1 Gekko japonicus | reverse complement strand
TTCCTTAGAACAATCTGGCCCGGCCTATGTCAGCAGGCCTTGCGGCTTCTGGGGTGGTGGGCCAGGGGGTTCTCCTAAATATGCCAAGCCGCTGGTTGAGCGCTACATTGGGTGGCTCGAGATCAGGGAAGGTGCATCGCCCAGAAGGAGATGAAGGTGGTCATGAGTTTGACACCGGTCATATTCCTCAGTACATTTTTAGAAGCACCTCGCCAGTTGTTTGATTACAAATAATTAATAAAGTGGCCCTTGTTAAATCCATATTGGTGTCCATCTCTTCATTCCGACTGTGGAGGCAACTGGAATTGGGCCTGCATATGTTCAGTGAACCC
Source organism: Gekko japonicus (assembly GCF_001447785.1). NCBI lineage: Eukaryota > Metazoa > Chordata > Lepidosauria > Squamata > Gekkonidae > Gekko > Gekko japonicus. Next base: position 541,934 of record NW_015172042.1, on the reverse strand, counting down.
TGACTCATCACAGTGCTTCAGTGGCTTCACTGCTGATGCTATTTCTCCCTCTCTCCTTCTCCCAGCCTGCCTTGTGGTTTTGAACTAATCACAGCGCCCCACTGCATCATCTACTATCTTATCAAGGGCCACTGGGAAACTTTTCTCAGTTTCAGCCATTCATGGAATGGCTAACAAGCCTCCTTCTCCCCGGATAGCCAAGGAAGCTGACCGGCTTTCATGTTAACTCTTGCCTCACAGAAAATGAGGAAAACTTCCTCTTGAAAATGTACCGTCGAACTCACAAACATAATTGAATACACCAGTCATTTCTTTTACATGACTTCTATGATGCAGATATTGCATTCCTCACTCTCTGTTTCATTCATATGCCCCAGCAGGGTTTAAAAGAAATCAACCCTGACTGTTCTCTGGAAGGCCAGATAATGAAACTGAAGCTCAAATACTTTGACCACCAAATGAGAAGGGAGCACTCACTGGAGAAGACCCTGATGCTGGGAAAGATTGAAGGTCAAAGAAGACGGGGATGGCAAAGGATGAGATGGTTAGACAGTGTCATAGATACAGCAAACATGAAATTGAGTGAACTTCAGAGGACGGCGGCAGGAAGGCCTGGCGGGATCTGGTCCATGGGGTCATGAAGAGTCGGACTCGACTGTGCGACTGAACAACAACAACAACAACAACAAAAACACTACCAACCACAAACCACCAGAGTGTTCCTATACAGAGTCCAAATCCCCTGTAAAGCTCCTGGAAGAGCCCACTTCCCCAACAACAGTTTCAACTCACACAAAACTGAGCCTAACATCCATCAGTTCTAACTGGCAAGACCTTTTATAAAGTCAGACGCCAGTTTTATACTAGACTAGGAGTAATGCCCGTTGTGGGAAGAAATACAACAAGAAGTAGAAGGAAGCTCCAGATGAGTGTCCCGACTGTGGCTGGTGGGGCGGCAGAGGAAAGCGGAAAATTGAGGGAGGCAAGCCATGTTTCTTTCCTTCTGCTTAGCTATAAGGCAGGGCTGTCTCAAGTCATTTTGCTGCCCCAAGTGGGTAGAATGGGAGGACAGCCTCATGGTAACAGATATGGTTCTCTCCACCTCTGACTTATTTTTTGAGAGGGAGGGGGGTGTTATGCAGTGGCAGCTAAGGTAGAAAAGCACCTCCTCCTGTGCCATGTTTTCTGGGTTCCAAGGGTCTGGAAAGTAGTTCCATAGCTAATTACACGGTTGCCAACTCTGGGTTGGGAAATACCTGTAGATCTGAGGGGTAGAGCCTGGGGAGGGCAGGGTTTGGGGTGGGGAGGGACCTCAGCAGGGTATAATGCTATAGAATCCACTGCCCAAAGCAGCTATTGCCTCCACGAGAACTGATCTTGATCATCTGGACATCAGTTTTAATAGCTGGAGATCTCTAGGTGTCGCCTGGAGGTTGGCTTATGTTAATTTGGGGCTATGCAGTCACAGCTTAGGTAGAAAAGCACCTCCTCCTGTGCCATGTTTTCTGGGTTCCAAGAGTCTGGAAAACAGTTCTGTAGCCAATTACACGGTTGCCAATTCTGGGTTGGGAAATACCTGTAGATTTGAGGAGTAGAGCCTGGGGAGGGCAGGATTTTGGGTGGGGAGGGACCTCAGTAGGGTATAATGCCATAGAATCTACTGCCCAAAGCAGCCATTGTCTCCAAGAGAACTGATCTGGGTCACCTGGACATCAGTTTTAATAGCTGAAGCCCTGACTGCTACGTCACATTGGCTGCCATGCAGGGGCCATCTCAGCAGGATATAAGGACACAAAGTCCACCATTTTCTCCAGGGGACTGATCTCTGCCATCTGGAAAGCAGTTGTAATTCTGAGTGATCTTTAGCCCTCACCTGGAGATTTGCAACCATGGTTTCCCCCAACAGACACAAAGGAGAAATTTATTTTACCTCAGAACAACTGAATTTTCAATCTCTTATTTCACCTTCAGCACTTACTGAGTCTTAATGTCAGTTAAGCAATGGAAGGGCTGAGGGGTGCCATTGTTGGGCTGTACGTAGGCCATCAGTTGGCCTTAATCTGGCCCTGAGCTCAGCATACCCTAGCTTCCAGACAATTCTTGACATTATACATAACCCAGAGAGCTAAACTCTTGTCTTTTTGGAATTAAGAATAAGTAATGAAACTTGCTGAGATGCTGAAAGAATGGCATAGAGAAAACAACCATGAATTATATTTAGCCTCCTTGGTGGTCCTTGTAAGGACAGAAAGTCAAGATATAAATTTTGTAAAATAATAAAGTAATAAAGTATCTGAATGTTGAGAATCTACTGCCTTTGTCTAAGCTTTTAAAAGATGTATTGCAACCTTAACAAGTGCTTCTGTGCCCCCAAAGATGCAGTGATGCCACTATAAATTCAGATGTTAGGGCAGTTATCAGACTGTGGTTGTCAAAGGATTATTAAAAACTGATTACAGACATATGATATCCAGTAAGGCAAGACTGCTACCACTAGAGGGTATAATATTAATCATGTTTTTGTAAGAAACTGTTTAAACAGAGATCTAACCATATTTTGTTTGTTTAGAGTTAGGTGTCAAACATAACATGAAAATGAGAGTTGATTATCATATTCCAACTGGTATCCCAAAGGATGTGAAATGTAAGTTTTGAACTCTGATTTAAAAATTGGGCTATAAATATATCATTAATGATTCTCTAATTCCAAAAGTTAGGGATGATAACATAATGAAGAAGGCAATGGAGAAGTGAATGGTGACCAAATCTGGAAAATGTAAACTATTCCTTATAAAACAGAAGAAACATCATTTTGGAATTTTACTGAATGTATTATCACTAATTATGGCTGACCATCTTCAAAATGAAAAGCACTCAAGGCATTGGGCTGCATAAAGAAACTGACATGAGAAGGATCATAATTAGTATGTTGTGAACCTAAAAATTAAGTGGACCATGAAGTTATATATATATATATAGTTTCAAAATCTTGACAGCAAATCAATAAAATAATCTCTGTGTGACGAGAATGATAGATACGGATTTTATTTGTTAGGGAAAGTTATTCTAATGTATGGAGTTGGGTTAATATGGAAAAACTGAGAGAGACAAACAAGTAAGGAAACACAACTTCAGACAATGCAGGTAGCTCTACCCAGTCACCCTTCAGTCTTGCTGCCCTCACTTCTGAACACTGCTTGGTATACAGGAGAATGGTGTGTGCCATAGCTGAACTGGGCCCTAAAAGATACACCTTAATAGGTATAAAGCAGTATGAACTACAAAAAGAGAAAATACTATTTGCAACTAATGATAACCTGAATAAAACAGATCTCTCTAATTTCATGTCTGTTGGCCATAGTGCCAGATATTCTCAATAAAATGTGGTCCTTAAATGCAGAAAACTAAACAACATTGTCACAGGTTCTAAATAGACCATTTTCCCACATGATTCTTGGAACACCAAACACATACAACAAAAATACTGAACATTTAAATGGGAAGTATAAACTATTTTACTAGGGAAATATTTAATAGTTACAGAAAGTATTAAATTTATGACTTCTTACAGAATGGCACTACATGAAGCATTCAGAACAATGGAATAACAGTTAGGAAAGCCGAGGTAATGATGAACGACTCCAACGGGCAAATACTAATTTTTATTAGGGTTGCCAAGTTTTACCTGCTGCTGGAGGGGGGGACTCCTGGCTTCTTCCTGGAGCGTGCGTATGCGCATGAAGCGCACGCACGCCGCGACCACGTCACCCGGAAGTGACGTGACCACGCTGGGCATGCTGGGGGTGGGGCCACGACCATCCGAGGGAAAACCATAGAGTTTTCCCTCGGATGACCGTGGCCCCGCCCCCAGCGTACCCGGCATGGTCGCCTCACTTGTGGGTGATATGCACGTCGGGTGCTTTGAGGGTGGGGTTCCCCCCGGGGCACGATCAGCCGGCGGCAAGGAACGGGCCTTTGGGGCCGGGGTTTCCCCGCCCCCCAGGGGGACTTGGCAAGCCTAATTTTTATGAATGGTATAATTCTCTGCTGTGGCATCTAAAGTATTTAAAAGAAGGAGGACTACAACATGTGGAAGAAGAAATTGCTACCTGCATAAACTTTATGCTGTAAAATTAATTGAAGATTAATTGAAGAGATCTTTAAAAGCCATAAGATAACTTTGAAATTGGGGTCACTGAGATGGTGGAAAGAGCACAGGCCAAACTGACCCTTTAATCGGCCAGAAGGTCTCTCAGTGGGCTAATGCTCAGGAAGACTACATGGAAGGTGGCCAGGTTCCTCCTTGTGAAGAGGAGGAGACAACTGTTGTGATCACATCTGGATTGCCATCTTCACAAGTGAAGTGTAGTGGGTTAGACACATGTATAAACCACTGAGACGGATGTAGTGATCACCATGGTTTACTAGTACACAACAAAGACAACAACTACTGGCCGGCTGGCCAACTATATACACACCTGAGGACACCCCCCTAGGTCCCATTGGTGGGTTCAAATCTCCCGCCACGGTCCCATTGGTTCCCAAGTTGAGAGCCTAGGAGCCTAGTCCCCATTGTTTCTACAGAGTCAAGCTCGGGAGTATTCGCTGGCCCCTGGTGGCGGTCAGCGGACATAACAACAAGGATGAGTCAGTAGATGCTAAGGTAGATCCTACCCTACCCCTGAACTAAGCAAAATTTGTTTATTAAATTTTTTATACTGCACCTTTCCTTTTGGCTCAAGTTTGAAGCCTTTCTCCAAGGAGACTTCCTCCATATTAAGTGGTTCTTCCACTGGAGTAAGAGCCAATTAAATTGGACAAAGGGTCCTTAGGCTGGAGGAAGGCTACTTGAAGGTTGTTTGGATCCACCCTAATTCCTCTTTTTTATGAGAAGTCTGATCCAGACATGAGCACAGCAGTCTCCTCCTTGTTTCTTTGCAAAGAGGCAGTTACTGGTGAGGAGGTTGTAGCAGCTGCTGTATTCACACCTAGACTATCCTCTTTGCACTGAGGGGCTGTGAGCCCTGAGAAAGCTGCAAGAGCTGTTGCCATCTCCCTCCCTCAGCACCGTCCAGTGCCCCCATGTTCAGGCATCACGTTTGGCCTGGCAGAATTACAACATAGGGGGAAAATAATGTGTTACTTGATGTGAGCTGGAAATGACACAACACATGAAAGCCTGCCTTTTTCGAGGGCCATTAACCTTCTCCAACTGTGTCCTAAAGAACTGTCACAAATCAAACACCAAAGATGTGATTTTAAGGTCCAGGACATTTGGAGAGGGACATGTCTTACTTTTAATCAATAACATTTGCCAGTTAAAAAAAAAAAAAAAGCTTGAAGAGGGTGAAGCTCACACACGGCCATTCCAAGAATTGCAGATTATGTCAGTACCTTGATTCTTGTGGAAATTCTGAAAAACAACAACAGTCCATTGGCACAGAAAAGCAATTTTCACATTTAAAGATCCTGTATCCAATCATGCACTCATGGAAAGTGCACAGAGCATTCCTTGTTGCTCTATTTTGGCAGCTCCTTCCAACTCCTTGAAAGATTGTTCATGTGGTGGCAGAAACACAGGGTGCATTCAAATGGGCAGCTAATCCCTCTATTGGCCCGGCTCTAATTTGATCCATATCTTTTTTGTCCAGGCCTTGCACGACCAGACAGCTCCCCTTACCACGCGTGTACTCCATTGTGGATTGTCTTCTAGACGGCATCCACCTGAAGGACTTGCACAGTCAAGTGTTTTTTTAATTCTGTTTGTGCATGTGCATCTGCGCCTCAACGTGTACTTGTTTTTCTGTGCATCTGGGAATTGAATGGTTAAAGCACCACCATTAGTACCTCCCTCTAGGTACAGTTTCAATTAACGCAGTTCATAAATTTCATGGGCCATTCAGAAACATGAAATTGTCCAGAACATTTGAGTGGAGCTCTGCGGCTGTCGTGCGTTTACATGTTTATGCACATATTGCTAAGAATTTTTTTAATGGTGGCCATTCAGGATGGTCTGGAGCAGACCATCCTGATTGCGTTCTGGAACAATCAGACAGAGGAAAGTCCGCCATTGGCCCATCAGCAATCAAAAGTACCGGATTTTCACCGGTATCTTTTAAGTACGGCTTCCTGGCAGGGCTAAATGGGCTGATCACGGAAGTGGCACCTTTCCCAGATGTCGCTGTCTGATCGTTCCCTTTAAATCCGCCAGGCATCCGTGCCTGGGGCAGATGTAAAGACCCATCTGATCAGGACCACAGAGAAGAACAGCCATGTGGGTTGGGTCCCTTTCTCCGATCAGCTGAGGTATCCCCTCCTTTTCTTTTTCACTGCAGCACCCAAACCCATGCAGTTATGCCGCAGTGTAGGTATGACCATGGGAACAATCTTTCCATAATTTGGAATGATCTGCAGGAATGGAAAGGAACCCAGGAGAATAAGCATTCAGGCAGAGCAAGATGGGTAGCTGTGCTACACATGGTTGGACACAAGCCAGTATGCAGTGGATTGCACCCATTTAAACTATAATATATAAGCTTACCTGTTCTCTTTAGCATTCACCTTGATGGACTCAAGACTCAGCAATGGTCATCTTGAAAGGCCAGACTGCTAAACAATAGCTGAACAGACATCTGGCTCAAATATCACAGCAAAACCATATGGCTATGAAATTTTTGAAAAACAAATTAACGAAAACCACAGAAGTTTAAAGACATAATCCAACCAACATCAAAGGGAAAAGTAAGAGTGTGTTTAATTTTCTCCCATTGCACTCAGTAGGAGTGACAGGCACCACATGCTCAGCCTATGCAACATGGGGAACAAGCCATTTCTCTACACACAGCATTTCAGGACAACTTGTCAGAAGATGAGCTGTAGACATTTCAAGCCAGTTAACAGGAATCTCTGCACAGGAACCCCTAAAGCCATGAGTTAGGTGACTATGATAAGTCCACTGAACTCCTACAAAATACTTCAGTTCATCAGTATGCAACTCATTACTGAGGGAAACCACCAGGCTGCAGCAAGTCTCTTGTTGAATGCCAGCCTCTAGCACTTGCATGTAATCTGTTCCTTATATTGCCTTATTGTGCTTTACTTGTCTCTTCATGTAGCCTTATGGACCATTACTTTATTATTGGACTTTTTGGCTACATTACAGACTTCAGTATGGATCTGCATGTGAACATTAGTTAATGAAATAATTAAACAAAAGGCCATTTTCATTATCATCAATATTATAATGCATTTGATGACAACAGTTATGACTATAGATAACCTTCAGAAATCTTGGAGATGTCATTTGGTGCCATGGTGATTATTTCTTCTGATAGTTGTCAGCAGATGAGGCAGTGATGGGACAGA
>NW_015172042.1:475820-534548 GCF_001447785.1 Gekko japonicus | reverse complement strand
CTTCCAACCAGAAGAGTTAGTTAATGTTCCTTCTGAAGAGGATTGTGGTGACAGGTCAAGTCTGTGTACAGCATTTTGCTAATGTCACAATTTCAGGACCTTAGAAAAGGGTTCTGGTTTTTATATAAGTTAGCAGTGTGACATAATTTCTCTGTCAATCAGAGTACTTTCTCTGGAAGACTGTGTGTCCACTGTAATTGTTTTTGAATGCATACAGTCAGTTGTTTGTGACTGAATGCAAGCCTCTGGGCCATCTCCGGTGTGCTACTTTTACCTTGATTTCTTGACTTGCCAAATGCATTCCTACACCTGCTGTGCAAAGCAAGGATTGCCTATTAAATGGGGATGTGTTATCCTATCTGTCTGTAACTTAGTAAAGAGGACACCTTGTGTGAAGGATACGGTCTGTGAGAATTGGGTAGGAAACGAAAAGCTACAATTCGCAATGTGTTTTCATTGCAAACAGAGGGACTTTCTCATTTCTGCCATTAATTTGGCAGGGTGTTCAAATGGGAGCAGGGCACAGTCCCTGAAACTTATATCGAAATTCCACTGAAAACAATAACAACAAAAAGCTAGCAATGTGTTTCCTACTGAAATAAATTGGAATAAATACAAAACAAAAATGAATGGGGATAAATACAAATAACGGGAGAGATCTTGCAGAAAAGCTCAGGGACAGATTTTTCACTCCTCCTAATTCAACTGCAGAAGTTGTTGTTTTTAACTTGGAAACAAATTGATTAATTTTTTGGTGTGTTCGTGTGTGTGGCTGGAAGTCATGGTTGACTTCTGGCAACCCCTCATGGAGCTTGGACATTTCAGAGAGGTGGTTTACTATTGTCTGCCTCTGTGCCCCAGCTCTGGTATTCCTTGGAGGTATCCTTTCCAAGTACTCGCCAGGATCGGCCCTGCTTAGCTTCTGAGATATAACAAGATTGGGCTTGCCTGGGCTGTCCAGGTCAGGGCCAAACTGATTAATTTTGAACCTCATGGTTCTTTTTCGAGAAACTCCCAAATGAAATCTATTACAAAACTCAGTTTTATAACCATAATATACAAAGTATATTATTCATGGTGTTTATTCAAATAAATAATTAATCTACTTTCTTACAACACAGCCTCTCCCATGCACTATATCATTCCCTGTGCTAGCAAATGTCTACAATCTAAGCAACATTTTGTTCCTAATGTTGACTATACTATCAGTATGTTGTGTTTTTTCTGTATTTTTGACTTCTGGAATTGTCAGTATACTCTAACTAGGTTTTTCTTCTTCTAGGAATCATATCAAGAAGCAGGGACAGTCTTCACACTGAGGAAACTCCCAGACAATAATGCCACAGCAGGCATCTGTTTTCCCAGTTTACAAAGCCTAATGGATAATCCAACACCAGCAGTAACATGTAATTCAATGGAGCAGGTCAGAAGGAAACAATGATATAAATTAGTTAGGGCAATATTAGCTCATGTGCAGCGCTGAAGCTTACTTCATCTGAAGGAACGATGAGCAGGAGAGCCATGTATAATTTGCATATTTCTATTTATTCAATCATGGTATAATTAATATGCTGCATATTAATACCAGGATGTGGCTGGAGGACATGTTGTACTTCTTCTGTTATGCCATGTGCACAATTTCCAGAATGAGACTAGAACTGGCAGTTCTTATAATGTTTTAGAGATGATCTCCAGCTAATTGAGATCCCAGTTTCCTCTTATTATGGTCCAGCAATGAAAATGTTTCCTCACAAATGTATGTACTGCCAAAGAGAGAACAGAGCTTAGAGCATGTTGCCCCACGTAAATATGTTGTAGTTTGTCCAGATCTTGGCAAAACTCCATCAGTAGTGTTTCTGTCTATGTTTATCTTCAACGTTGCAAGCCATTCAGGTTTCATTTAACACCATCTGTACCTATAGTTCCCTGTCCTCAGGTGACATAGGAAAATTACAGATGGTTTTTTAAAAGTTAAATGAGAAAAATGTTTGTCCTGCTACAGTTTCTGAAAAGGCACCACAACTTAGTCTTTGCATGCATTTCATTTTAAAATTCTGAGTTTACTGGAAATTGTAAAACACTCACTGGTCCCGGTCACACGGGCAGGAAAATGCAGGGGGAAGCGTGGCTGTTTGCCCCGGGGCTAAAAACCGTGCGGTTGCTCGAGCAGACCTACCGATGGAGGTCCCATGGAGGTCCCATGGTAGGGGGGAGGTGCCGATCACTCTATAGTCCTGCGGCGCGGCAAAGAAGCGGGGCGCGGGGCAAATGGAGTTGGTTTTTTTAAAAAACCCCCTCAAATGTGCGCATGCTCCCTTGGGTGGTTGTGCGCATCCGTGGAGACTTTGGAAAAAAAAAACCTTTTTCCGAGGGGACATGGGCGGGCGCCGGAACTACCACCGGAAACGCGATCAGATGCCTGCCGTTGCCCCGCGGTTTCAGGAAACTAGTACCTCCGAGGCACTAATCTTTTACTGTGCATCTTCCGCGGGAAGCCTCGGGTTCGCCACGGGAGCTCGACGCTTCCCAGATGTGGCGGTGAGATTGTGCCCAGAAAATCTGCCTATCTTCCGTCCCTCTAGCGTGCCTAATGCTCCGTATGACCGCAGCCACTGTAAATCATCTGGATTACTCAAGAGCCTTCATAATACTAAAGATTGCAGCCACAGTTCCATGCAGGGGAAAGTACAACTAAGCCCATTCTGTCAAACTCCAAATTATGCTAACCTCTTGTGAATGCTAAGACCTGAAGAGCAGCCACTTGAAGACAGCTGCTCTGCCTTCTTATGGAAACCTTATATTTTGTTGAAGTTCTTCATGTTTTTAGCTCTCCCTGACTATGCCTACCCATTCTTACTACCAGCTACAGTGAATGTCCACCAGTACTTTAGAGTTTTGGACTACATAGCAGTGATAGACAAGTGCTGAAAGGGGAAACAGCTACACATGCATAATCTAATTCATTTTTAAGGGCAGATCATTCTTCCAAGGGCATTATCAACAATTACTAGAATAATGCAGAATAATGCAATGACTCATATCACAAAGATCAGAAACTAGACAGGAAGGCAGGTTTATACCCCATGCCTATACATAGGCTTTTTGAGCATACCAATTGCTTGTGGGCAGACTTTGCCTTGTAAGATCTCTAGTATGCTGGGCATCACTTTCTGGGTAAGACTTACAGCTACATCAAGAAGCTATTATATACTAAGAAGATACCCTTCCCACATTCTGAATCTGGCTGGAGTAACAGCAGTTACACTGGCAGAATGACACTTCCACAGATGGAGGAGTAGAGGGTGACTTCCACCAATTTCTCTCTCTAATTGCAGACCCCCACTTTGCTGACAGTGTTCTTGAGGGTCCCTTGTCCCTCAGGAGCAGAATTTTGTTGGGCTAAATGGGCTAGATTAGGGGATGTGGAGTGTCCCATTCTGCCAACTTCACTACTGGTGGCAGTTTGGATCCAGCCCTATGTTTCTAGGATATGCACCACAATGTAGTTGCTGAACTTCAGCATGAAGAACAAAAATCCTAGTTTAGAAACCTGGAAGCTATCTATCAATCTGTTCTTAAAATGTAAGGTAGGAAGTGTCTAGAGAAAGCCAAAGTCATGCTCTGATTGAAATTTAGCTAACTGCCCTGAGCCTACAATGTGGGGAGGGTGGGATATAAGTCTAAATAAATAAATACGCTCAATATTGGAAACAAGAAGAAGTACCAAGAATGGAAGATTGGATTAAGAAGCTGCTGTTTGCAGTAGAGATGGACAAAATGACAAGAAAATTGAATAATATGGAAGCAGAAGACTTTTATAATGACTGGAGAGATTTAAAAGAATATTTAGAAAAATATTGGGAAGTAAAGGATACTTTATTTTGTTTTAATAATTATTAAACATAGAATTTTCTTTTAGAGCTTTTTAAAGAACTAAGATGGGTAAAGAAATTAATGTTTTAAAAAGAAAAGTTACCTAGTGAAATATAAGAACAAGTATAATGGAAGAAGAGTGAAGAAGTGAATTTGCAGGAGGTTGAAGGACTGAGGGAAGCCATATATAAAGGTGGGGGAAGGAGGTGGGTTAGGGTGTAACGGGGGAGAATACAGAAATTGTAAATTGTTGATCATGTATGTTTATATCCTAAATAAAAAATTGTTATTATAAAAAAAAAGAACCAAGAATGTAATCCCAGTTTGAAATAAGTGCAGAAAACAAATTCCTCTCATTTGGGATTTCCCATATGTCAAATTTGCTAGCATGCACTGAATTGTAAAGCTCCATCAGGATAATACTCCAGGACTAAAATATTATGTGACAGCCACCACTGATTATTGTAACATTTTGTATTTTATATCTCTTTTGAGGGTAATAGTCTTTATGTTAACTTATTAACTGGATGAAGATCAGTTAGCAAAGTTGACCTTGTTATGGGGTGTTGCTAACAACATATATGACTCTTCATCCTTCTCTCTAGTCACACCGCTGTTATGGAAGTTCTGCTGTACCTGTTGGTTTTCTCTTTGAAGCTGTACAAGTTTCAGGATTTTTTTTTAATAGACTGTTTGCATCAGCTGGCTTCTATTTCTTTATTAGACTGATGGCCGTTTTCTGATGGTTTTTATCTTCATCTAATAGATATTATTACCTGTAATTTAAAAAACCCACTTCTATCATTGTTGGTATTAGTTTTGAATTACTTGAGTCATCTGTAGTGGTTGCCGTGTATTTTATTCCTGCATTCTGTATCAAGTGCCTTAGAACTCAACAGTGACCAAGAAATGGTTTAAATAAATAAATAATAACGATGTAGTTAGAGATTGCACACATACCTGAGAGAGTGTCGAAGCAGATTTGCAATATTGTCAACCATGCCTTTAAGCTTAAAGCTGACATACTGAGTCAGACCATTGGTCAGTCCATCAGTGTTAGTATTATCTACTCTAATGGGCAGTATCTCTCCAGGGTCACAGGAGAACGTCTTTCATATCACTTGCTGCATGATCCTTTTAGCTGGAAATTCTGGGGATTGAACCTGGGACCTTATGCATGAATAGCAGATTTCCTATGACTGAGCCATGGCATATTGCAATTGCTAAAGACAATATCTGGTTCACAGACTCCTATCTGATCTATCTGTTTGTGAGTCAGTGGATTTTGAGATTGTATATTGTACTACCTGAAACTGATCAGTCTCTTGTATAATTAACAGATACATTTAACTTCTATCTTTTTGAATGATGTATTTCCAGTGTTAACTGTAGAATGTGACTAGATTAGCTGGTGAGCTGTAGTTAGTCCCATTCTTATATTGAAAGATATTGTACTGGACTGGCTGCTTTCTAAGGCATATTGTATAAATACACGCTATTTGCCATGGTGGCTCAGAGGTTAAGACGCTGAGCTGCAGACTGGAAGGTCTGTAGTTTGGCAGTTCAAGATCCTAATGCTGTGTGATGGAGTGAGCTCCCATCTCTGGCACCAGCTCTTGCCAGCCTAGCAGTTCGAAAGCAAGAAATTGCAAGTAGATAAATAGGTATCACTTCAGTGGGAAGGTAACAGCGTTCCATGTGCCTTGGTGTTTAGTCATGCCAGCCATATGACCATGGAAATGTCTTCGGACAGCACTGGCTCTTCGGCTTGGAAACGGAGATGAGCACTGCCCCCTAGAGTTGGATTCAACTGGCTTTCAAGCAAGGGAAACCTTTACCTTTATTACAACAGCACATGCGTGCACTGTGGGGTAGAGAACAGTGACAGAATAGCGAGTTCTGCATCTGGTATATCCTAATGTGCTAGTGGCCATCTCTTTGCCAGAAGATGAATGTTTGTACTCTGAGTATCTCTCCAGAGAGCTAATGGCCAACATAGCATTATTACCAGCTTTCAATGAGCTCCATTTTTTTTACGATGGTAATTTGTTACACCGGTTTGCCACACACCCGCTGCTTCCTTGTTAATCCAATAATCTATATGAGAAAAGTAATTTGACATTCCTCCTTCCCATCTGCCGCCCATCACCCAATCTATATCTTAACTATCAGTGATTTATTAATGGCATCTGCATCAAGCACATCTTCGCTTCACTGGCGTCCCCTCCTGCCCCTCCCTCCCTCCCTTTCAGACATGCTCTTTGGCTAGTTTCAGAGAGCAGAATCAGCAAGGAGATAAAAAGCAACAGTGAAATCAAATGTACTCCTGTGATTCATTCAGATAATTCACAGACAGGAAGGCAGTATGTGGGTGGGTGGGTGGGTGTGAGGGAGGGAGGGAATTTCCCAACCAGTCTGGAGGTCATTGCCCCCAGACATTACACCAGACCCCTCTAGCTCACTACGTAGCCAATTATTACTGTCAACCCAGGCTGCTTTAATTAATGTCAGAACGGAAGCATATCATTCTAATATTAGAGATAGGTTTCATTCTTCCATCACAAGAGAAAAAAAATCTACCCACTGTAAGGAAGGAATGCCAAGAAAACAATTTCGTTCAGGGCCTGTAGAGTAATCAAAAGATCCATGGAGGAAGCTGTCTATTTAAAGGGTTATGGAATGGGGAGATACCAAACCTCATAAATGTTCAAGATTTTCTGAAGCAATTCTAAGCACCTTTACTCAGAAGTAAGTCCTATGCTATTCAGTTGCACTTACTTCCAGGAAAGTGTCCTTAGGACACTTAGAACACTAGTGACCCCCCTCTTAGCAAGTCACAGAAATAAATTAAGGCAACTGACAGCCTGTATAGCTTTGATAGAAAAGCACCAAAAACAGTTTTCCAAAGACCGATGGTTGTACAACAACAGTTTAAGAATCATCTCTGAGGTGTTTCGATAGCAAACATATGTGCTTCCTACTGCATTCCATACATCTTCAGAAACACATGCAGCTAATCCATTTGTCTTAATTTCTTCATATCATTTTTGTAGGGATGTGCTCTGCACTGAGTTGACATTTTCATTAACCCCCCCCCCCCAAACACCGTATCACACAATCTCTTTCCTGACTAAGAAGTTCCAACCCCCTCAGGTATGTGTGTGTGTGCATGTAAACTTGGCCTCTCATGTGCATCACTTTATAAAGGCCTGTACTGAATCTTGGTTTTTTGTTTCCAGTTCTTTCAGTTGGGAGAAATTCTTTTGGAGCTCTACATAGCCTGCTTGGATTGTCCTAAATAGCCACCTTTGCCATCTGATGTGCATGTCTTTATCATTTGTACCAGATATAGATTTTGGAAACACTTCATAAATAACATGTATTTATGAGCATATTCTTTAATCACAGTTCCTGTCCTGGAATGCAAGTATCCTGCCCAAGTATCATATAGCTCTATATCTTAGCAACATACATTGTACAAGGGCTGTTCAGCATCTGCCCAGACACAAGCCTCTCTCATTGCATTCCTTGGAGATGATCATATAGGAAAAGTTCCACTTTTAAAAGCCAGCATTTCATTGGCTGAAAGGAGAAGCTTGACTGGTGGCTGGTATCTGATGGGCGGGGGTGGGGATGGTGATGGATAGCCTGTCCTAACTGGGAAAATGATGCTGTGCGAAAGAGCTCATTTGGCATATCTTTCAGAAGAAAGATTTCATTAATGACTTCTAAGGAAACACAAGTGAAATTCAAGAGAGAGTAATTTGTGAGCGAAATTGCCAGGGAAGAGACAGGATAACCTCTTGACATTTGTGCTTTTGTCAACCTCTTCAGGTACATTTTTTTTTTAATATGGAGAATTATATGAGCTCACACGCAGTCTTTCATTTGAACCGTGCTTGAATTTTCTTCAGAAAAAAATGTAGAAAAGGAGTATTTTGCCAATGGAAATACTGAATAATAGTTCATCATGTGATTCAACAGTCTAGCCCAGTATCTAACAGTTCTTGCTTAATGAGTTGTCAGTGCTTATTATTTTCAAGGTATTCTTAGTTCTTAAAATTAATTATTTGTACCTTTTTATTCTATAGTTCATATATATTGATTTATGAATATGAATTATTCAGTTTTTCATTGGGTATTAATGGGATGTTTCTCTTCCCCTTTGTTATTTTATAAGAAGAAAAATTGTTTTTATACCCCACTTTTCTGTACCTTGAGGAGTCTCAAAGCAGCTTACAAACAATCTCCTTCCCTTCCTCTCCACACAACAGTCACCTTGTGAGGTAGATGGGGCTGAGTTCCAAGATAATTGTGACTAGCCCAAGGTCACCCAGGAGGCTTCATGTGGAGGAGTGGGGAATCAGACCCAGTTCTTCAGATAAGAGTCCTGCCATTCTTACCCACTACATCATGCTGGCTCATTTTCCAAGGAGAATCCTGATAATTTGCTTCTGTCCTCTTGATCTCATGGTCTTATCAGCATTTCTGTACAAAACATGCTAACTCTTGCTGATCCACCTATCTAGATGGAGTGTGTGTGTGTGTGGGTCTTATGTGAGGTGTAAAGCTGTCTTCATTTTAGACCATGTTTGTGTATATTGCACATCACGAAGTATGGCAAAACTGATACATGGGTGATGGCATTTTGCTGTGTTTTAGATGCAGAGGCAAGAAGGGCTCTCCATATCACACCTCTCTGAACTACATGGAGCAACTTGAATTGTGATGTGACTCCACACTGCTGAAATACATGTGTGAATACTGTTACCTTGTGGCCAGTTGTGTGGATTTTACCCACCTAGTCTTTGCCTGATAAAGAGAAAAGGTAACAATCTAGCAGGAAAGACTTCTGGAATAGTCCTTTGTGGTCTGGGATCTGCATGACTGTGACTTCCTATATGAACCTATGCACCAATCTTCTCGTTGGATCTTTTCAAAAGTTAGCATGCTCTTCTACTGCCCACTTGACAGGTTTTCTTATTATTGCTTCCGCCCTTCATAATGGACTTCTGGAATTCCCGATCACTCTTGGTCTCTCAGAAAGCAAATGAGGCCAAAGCATTTGACAGGACTATTTGCTGAGGGTTTTTTAATTGTTTTCTGAGGGCTTTATTTTTGTAGGCAAATTCTGCTGTTCTATTCAGTTGCATGTTGTTAGACCTCATTTGACTTGTACAACCTGGAACTGGATGTGTGCAACTGCTTCCCTCAAAAGCAGAGGAAAGGGCAGCCGCCCTGCAAACAATTCCTTGTACTCAGTATAAACCTAAATAATTATCTTACTGTCTTACTGTTTTCTTTGATCACCCAGACATTATTAAAACAAAGGGATTTAGCAGTGAAGATGCCCTGAAGCCAGATTATTGCTTCATTATTCATCAATTGTGGGGTAAATTTCCTTAAGGATGAACCAGCAGTAGTTAGAGATGTCCCTAACTGTTCACTGACTTAAGTATGTTTGGTTAGAAGGTGAAGTGTTGACCAGTCACTTCTGTGGGTCAAAATTAGGAATGAATGGATTAGGAATGAATAGATTAGGAATGAATGAATTAATGTTCTGTACTTTATTGCTCCAAAATTTCTTTCAACTTTAGTTCTAGTTTAAGAATTTCTAATATGAATTCCGGAATTGGAGAAAGCAAAGTCTTTCAAAGCTTTCAGTTTCTTTTATTCATTTGCATGTTTCTCCTCACACATCACCAATATGCATGGGTGTATTGATAAAACATTACAATTACAGCAGCCTTGATCAGGCCATCCATAGGAGTGCATCAGGGTTCTTTTTGTGTGTTGTTGTACAAATGTGCACATGCATGCAGTTGTGTGCATTGGTAAAAGACTGACTAAAAGAATCTTAATCCAACTGTATTTATACAAATACGCCAAGTTTGGTATTTTTTGCTGGGTTTATTTCAACATGCACATGTGTATTGTTAACACAGGGACAGGGAGATAGAAATGAATTGAAAACTGCAGCAAATATTAATACTGAAAACTACAGCAAATATTACATACATAGCAGTCTAAAATCTGAAAATAAAAAGAGAACAATGGAGGATTTCTAGTCAATTCCATCTGGACGTGCAACCAGCTAAGTCATAACTCCAGGATCTTGGAAATTGGAGAATTTCAGAAGCATTACCACTGAAGCCAAAGAAGCACTACTTGTGGTGGCCACTTAAACATTTACTCTGTGCTCTTACTGCATTGAGAAGTGGTTATCTATACTTTCTTCCCCTGCAATAAACTGTGTGTTGCTAGTCATTTATCCCACTTCCAGCCTGGCTAGAGAGTCATAGCTCAAAGGGCTAGTACTTGGTAGCTGAGGCAAAACAATGCAAAGACAGTCTTTAGGAATCAGGAACAAGATAGGCAGCTAAGGTTCTGGAGAACTAAACCTGGCTCAGCAGAGGAATTGTCCAAGCTGCGGCACAAGCTGGTGTGACAATGTTTTGAACCAGCAAAATTTCAGAAGGCTTATAGGACTTGAGAGCTTTCCTCTTCCTTTAGCCTGAGTAGGAGCCCAGACCCTGCCAAGATTCAGAGCTCAGCAGGTGCATCCTCCAAGTCCAGACTTCTGCTCAAACCCACCTTCTTTTCCACTTCAGGGGGTCACATTGAGATTGTGGGGTTCAGGGGGTGGATGGATCTAACTGGAGATTCCCTATTCTTCACCTCCCCTAGCCCCCTAGATAGAGTTTGCTGGATGTGGTAGGCCTTAGGTTTTCTCTTGGGAGATGCTGAGATATTTAGTGCCTCATCATGGGCTGTGAGGGACTAGGATCCATCACAGTTTGATGCTGCATCAGGACTGGTCCTGACACTCTGTCTATCCCCCATCTTGCCTGATATCTGAACAGCTGCCAGAGTGTGGTGAAAGGGCCCCTTTAACAAGATTTTCTCAAACTATTGTCTTGGTTATTTTTTTTAAAAGAAACATCTTAAACAGGATCTTATTCCTGTTTGATTGGTCTTGAAGCACAGCTTGTATAATACCCATTTTATGATGGTTAGAATATGCACAGACAGGTCACTTTGTCAAAAATACAATAACAAATTCAGGATTGTATCTAGAGATAGGGGACTGGGTTTTACCAATGATTTAAGAACTGAGTGTGATTTCTTTTTTTTTAGTACTCAGATGTTACTCATTTGTCCTTAAAACAATATAAGGCTAATCTGGATTCCTTTTGGCTCAATCTGTTTGAAAATGGATCTAGACCACCAAACTTATCGCTGATTTCCATTTTTATTTTGGAATTTTGTGGCAACTGTATCTTACAGAGAAGGGAGCTGATGTGATATTTCTTTGCTGTGCCAAGAAAATCAAACAACCATCAATTATTATTTTGTTGGCAATGGAATTTTTAGATACCCCATGTTAGTTTGTGATACTCTCCCTCAGCTTCTCTTTATTATCCAGTATGCCTTTTCCCAAGACCCCTCTCAGCACTTTATTATATTTCATGATCTCATTGGATCATGATCCCTTTCTCACATTAGCATTAGTCATTTAACAGAAACACTGAGTGCTGTTTGAATAATTCTAGTAATCGTTTTCTCCTGTCCTCCTCATATGTCATTTCACTTCCCTCCCCAACTCTAATACTCTCTTAGTCCTTCATATGTACAAACACACTACAAAGGATGCATGCTATTATGAGTCTCCCATTGGACAATTACCGTCTGTTGCATCTTATACCTGGATTTTATGTAACTGCGAATTCCTTTTACTTCCCTAGCTATTCGTTGAAGGTATCAGGATGCCCACTGAAGGCTGAGACTGCTGGATTTTTCACTTCCTTAGTTTGGGACATTCAAATTACCCAAACATGATGGTTCTCAGATAGATATTATTTTCCCTGACAGGGTACTTTGTATCTTTAGCAGTTGCTGGGAAGTCAGAAAATCAAGAAGCACTCTCCCTATCATTGCATCTTTTTTGCTAGGAATAGTTGCTTCTGAATATCAATCTACTTATAAATATCTATTTTTAGTTTCTTGTCAATTTTCGTAAATATTCAAAGGACTTGAAAACCTTTTTTTGCATAGCTTCATAGTTAATTAAGCCTGTTTGAAAAAGATGGGATAGAAATTGATTTTTATTTATTTATTTATTTATTTATTTATTTATTTATTTATTCAGATTCGTACCCCACCCTCCCAGCCCAAGGCCGGCTCAGAGCGGCTTACATAAAATCAGCAGAAAACATCCAAACAGTACAATACAACATTTAAAACAGTATTTAAAAGATTACAATTCCATAATAAGTGTTAGTTTTGCTATTATACAGTTCGTGATGACTACCATCAACTCTCTCTTCCCATGGCCGGCACAGGTCTTCTATAGGTGTCTTTCAGGTGTCCTTCCAGTGGCTGGTGCAGTTGTTAATATAGGGCAACAGGGCTTCTCTTCCTAGTTGTTAGAGGTGGCAGCGGCTCCAAAAGCCTGGTGGAAGAGCTCCATTTTACAGGCCCTGCGGAACTGTAGTAGGTCCTGCAGGGCCCTGATCTCCTCTGGGAGCTCATTCCACCAGGATGGAGTCGCCACTGAGAAAGCCCATGCCCTGGTTGTCACCAGACTGGCCTCCTTAAGACTCGGAAGGGCCAGTCGATTCTGGGCCCCTGAACACAGTGCTCTCTGGGGAATATGTGGGGAAAAGCGGTCCCTCAGGTATGTAGGTCCCTGACCATAAAGGGCTTTAAAGGTAAGAACCAGCACCTTGAAATGAATTCGGTATGCTATCGGCAGCCAGTGCAATGCCTTGAGCATAGGCTGGATGTGTTCCTGAACTGGGAATCCCACCAACAGCCTGGCCACAGCATTTTGCACCAGCTGCAGCTTCCGGATTTGAGACGAGGGCAGCCCCATGTAGAGAGCATTACAGTAGTCCAATCTTGAGGTGACGATTACATGGATTGCTGTTGCCAAGTCATTGCATATGAGGAAGGGAACCAACTGCCTAATCAGCCGAAGATGGTAAAAGGCTGCCTTGGCAGTGGTTGCTACCTGGGCCTCCATTGTTAAGGAGGTATCTAGGAGCACTCCCAGACTCCTAACCAAAGGTGCCCCATCAAAGGTCAGGAGCGGGATCCCTACCTGCAGACCACCCCAACTCAGGCAAAGGACTTCCGTCTTCGTCGGATTCAGTTTCAGCCAGCTCAGCCTAAGCAAACCAGCCACATCTTGTAACGCCCGGTCTAGATCTTCTGGTTTGGAGTCAGACTGACCGCCCAACCACAGATAGAGCTGGGTGTCATCATCATATTGGTGACATCCCAGCCCATGCCTCCGAGCAATCTGGACAAGGGGGCACATGTAGATGTTAAAGAGCATCGGGGACAACACTGCCCCTTGAGGCACTCCACAATCCAGTGGGTCCCTCTGGGATAGTTGATCCCCAAGTGCTACCTTTTGTCCCCAACTTTGGAGAAAGGAGGCAAGCCACTGCAAGGCCAGCCCCTGGTCCCCATTGTCAGTGAGGTGGTGGACCAGTAGCTGATGGCTGACTGTGTCAAATGCTGCTGACAAGTCTAACAACAACAGCACCGCCTGTCCACCCCAATCCAGATGCTTCCAGAGGTCATCCATGAGGGTGACTAGTGCCGTCTCTGTCCCATGACCCGGGCGAAAGCTGGACTGGAAGAGATCTAAAATGGAAGCATCATCCAAGAAACTCTGCAACTGTACAGCCACAGGCCTCTCTATTATCTTGCCCAAATAGGGCAAGTTGGAGACCGGCCGGTAGTTTGCCAATTTGGCCGGGTCCAAGGATGGCTTTTTCAAGAGAGGGCAAGCCACTGACTCCTTAAGAGCCCCTGGGAACTGCCCCTCCAAAAGGGACTTCTTGACAATCTTCTGTAGGGCCCCCCGAAACCCCTCGTGACCAGCTTTAATTAGCCACAAAGGGCACGGGTCAAGGGAGCAAGTAGTAGGGCGCACAGCCAGGATAATCTTGTCAACTTCCTCTAGGCTGAGAGGGCTGAAATGATCCAAAACCAGACTAGAAGACGTGCATGGAGCCTCGAGTTCACTCACTGTATCAACTGTGACAAGGAGGTCACGGCAGAGTGACAAGACTTTATCTGCTAAGTAGCTTGCAAAAACCTCACAGCCAATGTCCAATTCCCTAGTGTTTGGTTTGTCAAATGGCAAAGTAGTAATCGATCATATCAAATGCAAAAGAACCTTTAGCTTGGACTTCACATTGTATAAGTTTGATGTAGCGGTTTGGTGTAGTGGTTAAGTGCGCGGACTCTAATCCGGGAGAACCAGGTTTGATTCCCCACTCCTCCACTTGCACCTGCTGGATGACCTTGGCCAAGCCATAGTTCTGGCACAGCTGTTCTTGAAAAAGAGCAGTTTCTGTCAGAGCTCTCTCAGCCCCACCTATCTCACAAGGTGTCTGTTGTGGAGAGGGGAAAGGAAAGGAGTTTGTAAGCCGCTCTGAGACTCCTTTGGGTAGTGAAGGGTGGGGGATAAATCCAATCTCCTCCTCCTCCTCCTCCTTCATAGAATTTAGTTAAGGCCATTTGGGTTTTTAACGTTAGCTCTGGGTTTGTTGGACTCAACTCGGGTTCCCCATGGTTGCATAGCTTTTTAAAACAAAGGAGAGCTGAAACAGGCTCAGAATGCCATCACAGGGGGAGGAAGGGCTCCTGCCTTCCCCTCAAGCCATTTTTCAGTGTAGGAACAGTGCTGGGGGGGGGAGAGTTATTTTCCCATTTTTGCTGCTCCATGTGGTGCATTCTGTCCATAAAAAGGTAAAGGTAAAGGTTCCCTTGCTCGAAAGCCAGTCGAATCCGACTCTAGGGTTGCGGTGCTCATCTCCGTTTCAAAGCCGAAGAGCCAGCGCTGTCCGAAGACGTTTCCGTGGTCATGTGGCCGGCATGACTAAACACCAAAGCGCACGGAACGCTGTTACCTTCACACTGAAGTGGTACCTATTTATCTACTTGCAATTTCTAGCTTTTGAACTGCTAGGTTGGCAGGAGCTGGAACTAGAGACGGGA
The DNA here is from genome assembly GCF_001447785.1 of Gekko japonicus. Classification (NCBI taxonomy): domain Eukaryota; kingdom Metazoa; phylum Chordata; class Lepidosauria; order Squamata; family Gekkonidae; genus Gekko; species Gekko japonicus. The sequence goes on along the minus strand of NW_015172042.1, from coordinate 519,659 downwards.
GCTCACTCCGTCATGCGGCACACTTGGGTCTCGAACTGCTGAACTACCAATCTTCCAAAGCCTGCATGGGAAATTACTCCCTCAGTGTTTTTTTCCATGCAGGAAAATGGCATAGGGAGGGGCAGAAACCATTCTTCCCCCATGGTGACAATTCAAGCCCATTTGGGCTCTCCTTTATTTGTTTAGAACCGTTCCTTGCAGCTGCTGTGTGGCTGCAGGGAACCAGAGTTAGGAAACCCAGACCCAGCTTCTTCAAAACCCAAACATGTAGTTTGGTCCTTATAAAACTAATACTTTGGAAAAGGTATGTTGGTAATGTTAGTAGCAACTGAATTGAAGCATAGGAGGCTAGATTTAAATTAAACACAGTGAAATCTAAAGTTTAAGAACAGAATAAACTTCTCAGAGAGATCGTTATATCTTTTTTTGGCATACATTCTGAGGGAAAGAATGAATAAGCAGTTGGTAGTGAATACTTCAGATATGGCAGCCAGTGTGGGAGTTTAAAGGTGGATGTATATATTCAGTGATCTATGACACCCTTTCAGCCTTAACATTCTGTTATTCTAGCTGTGCTTATTGTTGAAAGACTGTTAGTATGATAGAGTTACACAGTCATACAATGCCACAGATCTTGATTGTACAACAAGAAGCAGGAAACGTGGGGATGGCTGAACATCCCCCCTTTCCACACTTTGCTAAACCCCAGAAACAGTGCAACTGGAAAAAGTGAATAAGCTGACTATGCATTATATTTTGACAGCTGAATAAATATATGTTTTGCCATTATCTCCCACAAGTCTTACCTCTTATTTTCCTGGCTTATCTGACTCATTACACCATTGTAATTTTCTTTGGTCGTTTTGGTTCATGTTCGTTGTCCTCTAGCTGTTTCAATAACTGTCAAATGGGCTGGAAGAAACGCAGCAGAAAGATTTCACACTGTGCTGCATCCTTCTTCCACAACCCAATACGATAGCATACTCGTTTATCAGAAACGTCAAGATCTGTAACTCCCAGTTCTACAAATTTCGCTGTACGTCAACCATGGGAACACATTGGTGGAGGAACCAAGAAAAAAAGAATTCATATTCTCCTTCCATTATTTGAATCTTTTGGGAAAGCCTATCAATCTAGTTAGATGTATATATAAAATGTATATAACACTGCCAGGCTAACAGCGAGATTTAGATGTTCCTAATCCTAACACATGCATGCACATGATGAACAGAACAGATGATCTGCCAGTTCCCTTGTGTGACTCTTTGACTGCAATTGTCTCATTTTTTAAAAAAATGTGCATGCTTAGCAGCAGCAACTTTCAAAGGATGAGTCAATGGAACTAACGTCAAACACCACCGAGTGCTCTTCCATTCTCCAAGCCTTGCCAATAATCAGATCAGAGGTGTGATCTCCTCCATGTCCCTGGGGCAATGGTAATGGATAGAGTTTACTTGTCTCATCCTCCTCAGCATGAACCCACTTTCCCTTTCCCTGATGTTGTTGCTTTGGAACTTGTTGACCCCTTAGAGGCAATGTGGCTACCCTCTCCATCTCTTCTCAAATAGAATTGTAAATTGGAAGATATCTTGGTGAGAGGCAAAACATCCATTTCTTGTCTGTGACCCTGCTCTCTCTCCTCTGAGACCCCAAGGAAATACAGCTGAGCAAGCCTTTTATTTACAAATGCCTCTGATCAGATTTAACTCCATGGTTAATAAGAGTTTGGTCAGTTGGTCCCATCTGCTCTATTTGATCATGATGGGCCAGCTAAAAGCAAAATGCATGCTGATCAGCATAACTGCTACACTTATGGCTTCTTTCCCCACCTATACATCTATGAAAAACAGTGACTGTTCCAATTGTTTGCCGCAGTAGGATCTCAGGGCAAATGTAAATAAAACAACCTAATAATGTCAAAGTAGAGGGCATTTCGGGACTGTGAAATACTCAAAATGTGATGATCATAAGAAAAATGTTGTGCCACTAGAGAGAACACTCCTGATTTTCTTTAAAAAAGCTAAATATATTAAGAAAAGTATTGCTTTGCATATATTTGAGATTTTCATTATTATTTTAAAATACAAAGATGTTTTCAGAACATAGCCTAGAATTATTCTGTAGGAATATGACGAACATCAGCATAAACCTCAGAGAGTCCCATGTGCTCACATCACTGCTTGGAATGGCTGATCCCCCATGACTCCGCAAGGTTCTCGGGTCAGAGGAAGGAGGTCAGATTGTGTCATAGATAATTGAAGAATATACAAATGAAAGAAGAACTTTTGGCCTTTTTTGGTATGGTTTCTATTAGGATTTGATCTTGGCATTTATTTATTTATTTTCCTCCTCCAGCTCCTTGTTTGCCCTTTGCCCTTCTCAGAAGCAAACTCCTGTCCTTTCCAATCCCGTGGGATGATGTCTCAAAAGAAGGATGCCCCTCAGCTAAGACTATGCTTGACCTCTCCCTTTTGTGGCAATCACATTGATTTGCACACCCGTATTACATTTCTGCGGTGTTGGTCTTGTTGCTTTCAGGACCACAACCCACTGAAACCCATTTACACATGCTTAGTTTCACCAGACACAGAATCTACTCCTGGTTACTAAACCCTCCTGTTTACCTTAAATAAAATGTGTTAAACTATATCTGGAATGGAAAATCATGGAAATCTGGCTTTGTGAATAATCTGAGTTGTGGGATTCAACCGCCATCTGAAGGGAAGAACAATGCATGTAAGCAATTCCTAATGGGCTGAATGAAATTATTTTATTTCAATTATAGCCCACCTTTCTCGCTGAGACTCAAGATGGATTGCAAAGTCTGAAACACAATTCAACCAGGCAGCAAGGACTGCCAATAAACAATGTAGACAGCAACTCTAAAATACAAACAAAAAACCCTATGTCTAATCCATAACCAATGCTGTAATGCAGGAAGTAGGTTGCAAGGATAGAAGACAAAGCAGTAACAGGAAAAGTGACACACACCATAAAATACTGCAAGCTGGTTCCAACAGATACTTATTAAATATACAACTTTTTACATGTGTTGATGCAATTTTTTGCACTTAGCTGATGGGCTCTTGTAGAGGGAAGCCAGTCAACAGGAATATATCTCTACCATTTGATACCTGCAAAGAGACCTCAGATTATCTCTGAGAGCCTGTGTGGTGTTAGTAGACTTGAAGCAAGATGCTCAGGCTCAAATACCTGCTCAGCCGTGAAGATCAGTGTGTCAGTCACTATTTCTCAGTCAAAGGCTGAGAAAATTCATCAAAGCATTTTGATGGGAGGGGGACAGAATAAGATAACCTCTCTGCACGCTGCCATTATTTCCTTGGAGGACTGAGCAGCAGGATGTAGATGTGGTACACACAGAGATGCAACACAATAAAATAAAAATAGCAAAATAAATTATTGCATTTATTTGCTGCTCTTCCTTCAGGAAGCTCAGACTAAGGCATTTTTAAATGCCTGAATTCTTTAAAAATGGCATTGACATCCACAGATCAGACTCACGGATGGTGTAATGGTTAGTTTGGCCCTTAGTCTTTAACAATCCCAACAATCCTAGGATATGGTCTGAATAGAAGGCAACTGACATAGAAACCTTGCAGAAGCTAAGTGGGTCAGTGTCTAGTCCATGCTTGAATGGACACATTCTACGAACCTCTGTACTCTGCCTTGATTTGCATGACCAAAGAAGGGGCAGGATGCAAATTAAATGTGTGTGTGTAAAGTTTTGTCAAGTTGCAGCTAACTAATGGTGACCCCAGGCTTTCAAGGCAAATGGGAAGAGGTGGTTTACCATTGCCTTCCTCTGCAGAGTGTTCCTTGGCGGTGTCCCTTCCAAGTACTGAACCTGATTAGCTTCTGGGATCTGATGAGATCGGGCTATACCATGGCACCTTCCCTCCCTCAAATTAAATATAAAAATAGAAACAATAGAAGCCCCATGCACAAGGTGGATCATGGGCACAACATGAAGGAAAGTCTTGTCTGTCATCCCTTACTCCAGCAAGAAAGTAATCTTAATTACATACTTTCTTCACTGCATTGTATATAAAGTCTGTGGTTTATTTATCATAGTTTTAACCTACCCTTTCTCCAAGAAGCATAGGACAATGTAAAGGACAATGTTTGCCACCCTCCTTCCGTTTCACAATAATCTTGTGAAATTGGTTAGGGTGTGAGACAGAAAGTGATTGATCAATTTCCTAGGAGACAGGGGATTTAAAGCCAGGTCTCCTAATCAATACTCTAACAACCACCCCTGAAACTGCTCCTGAGGCAGCAGTGCTTGAGGCATATGAGTGAGCGAGGAGGGGGGAGCTTCTGCCACCCCCGTCTGCTGTTGGGCCTGGGGAGAGAAATAGGCAGTCAGGTGGCAAGGAGGGCAGCCAAGCAAATTTCCTCCTGTCTCTTGATGGGTGAAGGGAGGGGTGAGTAGCAAGCTGTCCGATGGGGGCAGATGGAATACCACCTGATGGCTCCCCACTTTGTTCCCTATAATACTGTTGTGACAGACTGCACTTTTATGAAGCTTAGACATGCTGTACAAACAGATAAAGGACTGTGAAGGGTTAATTCTTCAAAGAGCCAGAGAGCCTTGAGTGACAGGCTGCTCCAAGAAATCTGATTGGTTAGCATCATCTGAGCACAGAAAGACTTCTGAACTGGATGCTGAGGAGGATTCACTCTGATTTCAGCCCTAGCTGAGAAGAGTTGAGTACTGACAGTTTCGGAATTCAGCCCCAACTGAGAGCAGTTTAACACAGGCAGGAGAACTGGGGAAAGTTGGGAAGAACCGGTGGGTAGTTAGATGGAGACTCCCATTCGGGCTAAAGAAATGACCCGAAGGGATCTTCTCAAGATTTTCTAGTGAGAGGTGAATTTCCCTACCCAGTCAAACAGGAAGTTAGCTCTGAAGAGTGCAGAGATCCCTGGTGTGCTGCGGTTAGAAACTGCCTCTAGAGACCTTAAGAGTCTGTTAAAAATTCAAAGCAGCTACTGGTGTTTCAAGAGAAGGGGTTTGGGTACTGGATTCAAGAGAAGGGGTTTGAGTAGTGGAAAGTGAACCAGCCTTCTGGAAACTAAAAGAGTTAGAGAATACTCAAAGAAAGTATACTAGAGTGTTTGGGGAAAAAGACTCTCAACATAAAGATTTTAAGTAACTGTGAATAGCTTTAAAAACTCTCATTAGCCTGAAACATAAGAACTAAAGTCTATGGATGTACTGATTTTACCTCAGAGTTATCTATATTGAGTTAACAGAGAAATTTTACCCCTGATTTCATCTGACCTGTCCCTATGTGTTGAATAAAATATTTTGTTAATTTGGAATATAAAAACATCTCACATGCCATTAAAGTTAAAAGGGGTCCCAGTCCTTCCCTAAGGTTCCTGGGCTGAGCAAACAGCTGAAATATTATACTGTGATTGGGTGGGACAGCCAGAGTTCTTTAGGAAAGAAGAAGACAGACAACTAAAATGGCTCAGTCACAAAAGGGAATGAAAAATGGAGGGAAAATCTTGCCTCCGAGGATGGGAAGTAGACGGGGGCACAGTAACTGTTATGTCAGGGGAGGGCTGTGGCTTGATGGTGGAGCACACTTGGCATGCTGAAGCTCCCAGGTTCCATCCCTGGCATCTCCAGTTTAAAACATGAGTAAGTATGAAAGACTTCTACCTGAGACCCTGGAGAGCCACTACCAGTGGCCATAGACAGTATTGACTATGAGGGACCAATTCAGTATTAAGCGGCTTCATGTGTTTATAATGCCTCTATATAACATCTGAGAAGCAGGCAATGCACACATCCTCTATTAGTGTTGTGCTGAATATTTACATGTTTGGTTGCTGAGCTGGAAAGCAAAACAATTCACTGAGTAAGATCACCTTTTATTGAGAAACCAGTTTTCATATCAGCATTTTTGGTCATCGTTGAGTACAACACATCCCGCAGTAGGTTCAATTTTTCACCCACTGCTGACATCTAATCATGGAAATTCTCTGTCCAAGAACGAACATGGGTTTATGCAATGTAATAAGGGTGGACATGGGAAACGTGACGTTGCATGATGGTACATTAATGAATGCATTCAAACATAGCCAATAAGGTAAGGTGTAGTAAGTGCTGTTTGGTGATGTTTTATGTCATTATGAGCACCAGCACATAAATCTTGTGGGCTGAGGCAGCAAATGGCGCACTGTTTGCCCTGCCATGTTGTACTGTCATTATGTAATAATATCACTGATGTGTTGCCCATATTATTCAAAATGCAGGCACACACAGATGAACAATTCAGTCTGACTGCTGAACAAATCCCCAAATTTGGATGACAGGATGAGTACATTTGGTTCAGATCTAGTAGCATTTCACCAGTCAGCATTTCAAATGGAGCTGTGATTGAGGGTGCATATTGCAGCATGCTGAAACTGTGCCGCCTGATGAATATATGCTTCTCACATAATTGAACCATGTTCCTTTCCCTTTCAGCATGCCTCATTGTTAGTGAAGCCTTAGAATATACACTGGATTCTTTCCACTTCCTCCCATGACTGCTTATTACTGGAGCCCATGGGAGACGTCTGTGCATAATATTAGGTGAGGGGGATTATCTTTTCGTTGTGCATTTCCCCCCATTTTGTTCTCTCAAGCTGAATATTGAACCTGAAATCATATTTCATAATATTTGATTTTATATATTAATGGGGATCTTGCAGGTATTTCTCAGCTTCATGAATAGTCCTCCAGTTAAGGGGACAAGATTTGTACCTAAAGTCACTGTATGTGTAACAGAAGGTCACAACCATTGTTTTCATCTATTCTGTGTGTCTGTTGGAAGTAGCAGAGATGCATAATGAACGGCTGCCTTTTTAACAGCCAAATGATCCTGGCACTATTGTTGCCTTGTTTGTGCCATTTTAGCTCAAACTAAAGGTTGCTCTAGAAACAAGACAAGGAAAGAGGTGACAGCAGCATTTGTAAATATGCAGAAGCCTGTGGGGAGAAGTTACAGGCCTGTTTCAGTGAACTGTCTAGACCAAAGGGGTTCAAGACTCCCAGATTCCCCTGCTCAGGGGGAGAGATGACCCAGTTCCCCTGCAAATTTCCCAAGAAGCAACACTAATCTTATCTATCACCTTTCACATATTTTTACTGTGCCCTTCCTCCAAGAAGGTCAAGGCTGGATACACGATTCTTGCCTCATGCTTGTATTCCTCACAACAGCCCTGTGAGATAGGTTACACTGAGAGAAAATGGTTGACCGAAGGTCACCCAGTGAAGCTTCATTGCTAAATGGGGATTTGAACCCAGGTCTTGGTAGCCCTAGACTAACATCCTAATCAATACAGGCTTTCACATGTGTTTCAAGCTACCCTTTACTGCTTTGAATCCCATCAGCTACCACCAGAATGAGCAATGCCAAGGATTAGGGTTTGTGCATGTTAGTTGCAAGTACTGTTAAGAGGAATGCCTGGTAAGATAGTTGCAAAATTTCTAGAGGGAGGAAAGCCACTTAGAAAGCACAGTCCAGCTAGCACTGATGTGGGCTCTGGACAAAATGCACAAATGCTTGTGCTTTTATTTAGCCATGTTGTTTGGGCCTGATACTTTTGTGGTACTGATGTGCATTTACAAGAAGTGTAGTAAGCAGGATGTGGTGTGTGTGTGTGTGTGCGTGCTGCAATGTACTTCAATTTCATGAGTGACAAACAAATCGAACAGAATGATGCTCCTCTGTCATGCACAGGGTCATGCATAGGGTTACCAGGTTCCCCCGGCCATCAGTGGGGGTGGGGAGGTAGGATTGCCAGATCCAAGTTGGGAAACTTCTGGAGATTTGAGGATGGAGCCTGAGGAAGACAGAGACCTCAGTGGAGCTCAGTGCCAAACAGTCTACCCTTCAAAGCATCAATTTTCTCCAGGGAAACTGATCTCTGTAGTCTGGAGATAAACTGTAATTCTGGGGTTTCCCCAGGTGCCACCTGGAAGATGGCATCCCTATTTCCTGCTCTCAATGCATATAGGTACTCCTATTGGGTTAAATGTAAAAAAAATAATTTGCCTTGGAAACACAGAAGCTTTATCCCTGATTCTCTACATTTCCCGGTTAATGGAAAATGTGATTCAAACAAATTACAAAGAAGATCTGACTCCAATGATAACAAGACAAATAAATTTTACATACAAAAATAGAAGCACATCTTACATGACATATTCATGTAGGTACATTTAACTTACTGTGAATAGACTAGCTTCAAAAAGATTAACTTGCTACAGCTCCAACCCCAGGTAAGAGAGAGAAGAAGAGAGGTCCTATACAGGGGTCGTTTCGTAGAAAAAGAGCTAGGGGAACTCATTAGCATAACTCATTAGCATATGCCACACGCGGTGGACCTGCAAGGCCAGCAGGAGTGCAAGGAAGCCCTGGAAGGCCCTCCCTGGCCCCAGGCAGGCAGGGGTGGGGAGAGGCAGGGAGGAAGCAACTTACCCTCCCTCTTCTCCTGCCTCCTCCTGGCTGAATGAGGGCCGGAAGCGGGGCGGCCGGAAGCAGGGGGCGGGGCTTCGTCATGTGCCCCGCCCCCTGTACCTCACCCGGGGGAACTGCGATCCCCCGCGATCCCCCCCGAAATGACCTCTGGTCCTATATAAGATAAAACAGAAGGCAGGCAGTGGCCAAAGAGCCTCAACATCTGACTTCTGAGAGGGTGGGGACAACTGCCAAGTGTACCTGAGTAGGAGAATTCTCTTAACCCTTTCCCTCCCAGATTCCCTTGCATGCAGTTACAATATCCAGCAACTCCAAACCCCCCAACAGCTTTCTCTGTTTTTCCATTCCTCTAGGACACCTTCACTTCATCTGCAGAATGACCTCCCCTGCTTTCCTTGCCTGCAGTCTTGAAGGGAACATTAATACAGGCAAAAACACAAATAACAAAGGCACTGAAGTGAATCTCAGAAAGTCTGTCACAGAAGAAGCTGCAAGGTGTCTGAACCTGCCAAGCCTGTCCCTGGAGGAGGGAGGTGGGATGGGGCAGTTTTGAGCTTTGGCGCCACAGTGCCAGCAGGGAATTGTGCACACTTTAATTAGGAGACGCCTTTGGCATCTCAAGGGAGACTCGAAGGGCTGGGGGAGTGTGGAACATCTCTTGTGAGGAAGAGAAGCAATGATCTTTGTCTGTCTTGGTAGCTTACTTACTTATGACCTGTCTGTATTCCATGGAAATAGAACTGTACTCAGAGCAAAGTTTTCTTGAGGGATAGAGGAGGAAGGAAAGAGACGATAGTGACCTTTCTATGGTTTATGCATTCCCAGCCACAGCATCTCCAAATACATGCTCTGTGCATGCTTACAACTTAACACAGAACTGTGATAAAAGGAAGCAGGCCTTGAAGATGAAATGTTGCAAGAAGCAGCCAAAGCTACCTGAAATCTATTTCTTTCCTCCCACAATCTTTTTCTTGATCTGCTTTCCCTTCCCTCCACTCTGAACCTTGGTACTGCTGTCTCCCTTATGGACTCAGGACAGACAAAAGTACTAATCTTTACAAAAGTCTTTATGAAGTGATAAGATATTGCTGGGGCAGGTGAAGAGGGTGGCTTTGTGGTGTTTGTCTCCTTTTTTAAAAAAGGTCTTTGTGAGCTTCTGTTTTACACTGCTAAAGAATTTTTAAAACATATATTAAAATAATCATGTAAAGCTTTGAAAAATAACAGGATCCAACTCTGTGTCACTGCTTTGGGCAGTCTACTTTAATCTGCAGTGAGTCTCCAAGATCTTGGGCAGAGTTGCTTCTAAAACCTGCTAGCTGTTATGCTTTCCAGTGAAAAATCCACCTTATTTGGGGAATTGTTTATCCAGGATCTAGTTCTATTGTTCCTTCCCCTTCTGCTTACATGAATCCAGCGTTGTTAGGTACACACAGAGACACTTTTCTCTTGTCCCATTATGTGCCTCAGCTGCTTGCTCCTGTTTGCCTGCATGTTGGTTTTCTCATGAGACTCAAGAGCTGAGGTGTTTAATAAAGATAATTTTTTTGTGTGGAAAATCTTTCTTTTTGCTCTGCAGATGAAGGAGTCACCAAACCCTTTATGGCCTTGGTGCAATCTTCATCACTCCTCCTAACTGACATCACTCCATGGGGCAATTTAAGGGGTTACAAAGCCCTCATATTTGTTGTGTGTGATGACATCAGTAATTTAAAGCAGACATCCAATGAGAGTTTTGTGTCTCCTCGACTGGGATGTGCCTTTTTCTCCTCATGACCAAGGTGTGGAGACAGGAGCAGCTGCAGCCTTCCCCTCTGCATGGCTTCCATCCCTCCTTTTACCCTCCACCCACCCTTAAGAGCTGCTATTGGCTCAACTTGTAAAATCATATTACTCACTTGAATGCACGTAAGGATTAAGGAAGAGAAAACAGCACGGAGGGGAAGGCTACAGCCGCTTTGGCCCAAAGTCCTTGTGTCATCCCTCAACAAACACCAGGGCTTCGTAAGTGTAAATTGGCCCAAATTCAACAGTCATAATGCAACATGTAGCCACTGAGATCTTTGATGCTGAAATAACTCTGGTAACCAAACATGTACAACTACTATAATTAGTTGTAATGACTGTATTACTGAAAGGTCTGTTAACTGTATAATAAAGATGATTATCCTGATATTGCTACATGTCAAACGTACGCTGTGCGCGGTGGCTAACATCTAAGCAGTTGCCAGGTCCCTCCCGGCTGGCCACTGGCAGGGGATGGGGGGGGAGGCTGTAGGGTTGCCAGATCCAGGTTGGGAAACTCCTGGATATTTGGGGTTGAAGCCTGGGGAGGACAGGGACCTCAGTGGGGTACAGTGCTGTAGAGTCCTCCCTCCAAACCATCCATTTTCTCCAGGGGAACCGATCTCTGTACTCTGGAGATGAACTGTAATTCAAGGGGATCCCCAGGTCCCACCTGGAGGCTGGCAACCCTATGCCATTTATCTTCCCCTTCTTTGAGGAGGAAGAATTGACAGATTATAACCTACAGGTTTACAGGCCTGTGTCACACTCATTACCTGAAGGCTGTACCCACACCTTGTAGGTTATGGCACTATTATTGAGTTACAGCATTCATTTGCAAGTGTGTGGATAAGACCATTCAGGAGGTGGAATATTGGTGTAGTTGCACAATGATAATGTCTAGTGATGTGCTTATGCAGCCTATGTACACAATGAAGGACAGAGGCCTTAATATGCCATGGCACAAGAAGAAGTTTGCTGGTCACAAATAAATGCATGCTGATCCTGTATCAGCTCACATGGAAATGTGGTTGGAGCCAGTGTTGATGATCCTTCAGCCCTTGTTGAGTTCAAAGTGAATGAATGAATGAATGAATGAATGAATGAATGAATGAATGAATGAATAGTTGCCAGTTCCATTCAGCTCTCTGTCTAGCCCTGGTAGGTTAGGCAGAGTGAGCTGGAAGAATTTGTACTTAAACCACCTGTCATGCCATTTCAGAGTGACACAGTCATTGGGGGAGGCACTGTAGCTCACTCCCCAACTACCTTCTTAACTGAAAGTCAGATCTCATCAAACTTCCAGTCAGAGTGCTCAACATCCTCTGCATCATCTTCCAACTCCCCCATGGTCCAAAATCGTAGCTTTAGCACATTCACAGAATGTTTTGCTCTCCTACTAGAATCCCATATAGTAAAGGAGCGAGAGCTATCTGTATAGGATGATGTTGCTTAAAGCCTCACATAACCTTAAAGCAGGTTAACTCATGTGGTGGCTCAGGCACTGATGTGTTGGATTTGCAGTTGGTTTGCCTAACTTTTCTATAACTTTGACACCACCGAGGAAGGGGACTCAAAGCTGAATAATTTACCTTTTCTTAATTATAGAATCTGTGGGTGCATCCAAAGTACTATAGGCAGTTTCACCTATGCATAGCAACTTTCCAGCTTCCCATATCCCCCCCCATTCCCGCTATCATCCATGCCTGTGTTGCTGTCCAGAGCACTATGTAACAGATGTGAGGGGGATGGTGCTTGAAAGAAATATCACTGCCTTCCCTGTGTATGTGTTTTCCACTTTTGTACAGGGGTTGGTTTCCAGCAATTATTCATTTGTTTTCAGGGACTGTGCTCCTATTTAAAATTATTAGTTTCCCATAACTAGGTTTTTTTAATCCACATGATTAAATACGTATTATGACAACTATTGGGAGGTGAGTGCAAATTGAGAAGAGAAAGGGGAGAAAGAAGAGCAGTAAGAGGTAGACTTACTGGGGAAAGAGGGGTTGGTGGGTTAAGGGAGGGGATAAACATTATCCAAAGGGGTTCATGTAACTACTATTCTCAGTCTTGCTGACCCCCTCCCACATGGGCTCATCATTATGCAGCCTTGATGGCATGGTAAGTATCTATTCTGACTGTTCTCCAATACAAGGTAAATTAATAGGCAACCTGTGAAGTCAAGTCATTCATCCATAGATATATGGAAAGGGGAATTTTGTTTCTTTATCACTTTTCCCAGTAACCCTGTACAGTGCGGTGTGAAGTGGATACAGTGATGTTCTCAGCAATATTTCATCTTTATTTTCTGGCCCCGGTTCTAAAAGGTACTGGTTTTTTAAAAAATCTTTTCAGGATTATATAGATTATATTTTCATCTGTATGAGGAAAGGCTAACATTTTCTGAGCATCAGTCAAATCCATGCACTGTTGAAATGTTGGTAGTAAACAACCTGCCCCTTTTTAAAAAAACACATTTTTAAGGACTTGCACTCCTCAATCCAAGGTCTCATTTGATACTCAGAGATAACAATTCAAAAGCACATTATTGCATCTCTCTGAGGATTATTGTGCCTTTGATGCGGAAATTAAAGATCACAATGGCCTGAAAAGGTATCTTTAGGCAGTCAGCATGTGACAAAGTAGGGGTTGTTAGAGGTGCTTTTTCTATTGTTCCTTTTGCTGCAGTATAAGAAGGAATGAAGAGGCCATCTAGTCCAGACTCCTCATGTGAAGCAGGACCACCCACCCAGATGGTCTCTACACAGATCAGCTCATGCAATTTAGACCATAATGTGCCACCTATAGAGAGAAGGTGTACAACAATGTCAAGGCAGCTGGTGACTTATTGGGACTGATTTCTGCTGATGTTAAACATTTATTCATGAAATCCAGCTAATTCTCTATCACCTCAATGAGAGAAGGTACCAAGTTTCATCTTTATAAACAACTACATTGATTACAAATATAAATATGGAGCATAGAGGAAGCTGTCATATACTGAGTCAGACCTTTGGTCCCTCAAGGTCAGTATTGTCTTCTCTGACTGTGAGCAGCTACCCAGAATCTCAGGCAGAGGGCCTTCATATTACCTGCTACCTGATCCTTTTAAGGGGAGATGCTGGGGACTGAACCCCTGGCATGCAAAGCAGATGCCCTGCCAACTAAGGCACAGCTCACAGCACATCCAGAATGAGTTGGATGCATGTGCACGTATGTCTACCCTAGCACAAACTTTTAAAAACCCTTTCCCTCTGTGCCATTTGCCTGATTTCCTCGCTGAAGCTATTAGATCCAATAGCAAACAGGTACCTATTTCTCCATATAGGATAAACAGCAGCTTCAGGGAAAGCTCCTTAAATTGACAAATAGTAGAGGTGGAAAGGTTTCATTTCCCCCTCTTTTACTCAGGTCACTCTATAGCTGCTTTTAAATTAGAAAAAATGGGAGATCAAGTCATGAACTTCCAGCATCTTATCTAGCCCTGGTCAAGGCTAAGCAAAAGTCCCTCAGGCCAAGGACCACCAGGAGATGTTGGTCAGAAGAGTGTAAAGCTCTCTGGGGCTCATAGGGGGTAGAGGTGGTCCCGGGGTTATGATAGTCCCAGGCTGTATAGGGCTTTAAAGGTCAAAACATAAACTTGAACCGGATCCGGTATTCAATTGGCAGCCAGGAAGCTCTTTTCCTATGTGTATCATCTCAAGACAGTGTACAAGTTGGGGTTTTTCCCCCCAGGGGAAAAAAAAGACAAGGAGGTCAGATAGGAAGTAGTCCATGTAACAGAATGCTTGCCCACATGTAATCCACTGCAGGCTAGTGTCACTGTTGGCTCAATCATACATGAACACACATGAAACTTCCTTATACTGAATCAAACCATACCATCAAGGTCAGTATTGTCTACTCATATTGGCAGTGATTCTCCAGGGTCTCAGACAGAGGTCTTTCATCACCACCTCATCTTTTTGGCTGGAAATTCCAGGGATTAAACCTGGGACCTTCTGTATGCCACACAGATGTTCTCCCACTGAGCCACATCCTCATAACCTCAGAAAAATAAGGACATTAAACACTCAATGATTTTAAATTGAAATGATGTGATTTTTGTCAAACCCTGTGTGAATTTCAGTTCTACACATACTTTTTTTTGGTGGATGTATGGTAAAAATATAGATACAGGTCACAATCTGACACAAAGATAAGTGTGCTTAAATTCCATTTATGTAAACGTGTTTGCCTAACTCTGGGTCAGTTTGTGGCTATAGTAAATAATACTTCTAATAACTATATCTAAGGATGCAGAAGACAAACAGAGCCAATTTATTGCAGTGTGAGTTTTCATAGACAAATGCCTACTGATGTCCTAGCAAAGTAATTACTCCATTTTCACTCAAGCACAGCCTGGGGGTGAATTTTAAAACATGTTGGAAGCAGAACTGGCTAATCAGCTTTACAACTGACTGACAGTTTAAGACACCAAAATAAATAAGGAGGAATCCTTAATTTATCCAAATTAGTTGATTCATCTTCACTTACTGACATCAAACAGAGACTGGATTTTTACTCCGCAATAATCTCATCTTGTGCTGCAGTTTCACTGCATGGTTTTTCCAAGGTAAAGTGTCTGCAAATCATTGCCAGGCTTCACTCTGGTCAAATATTTGGAAAAAAATGCCTTGGGGAATTTCCCCTCTACCACGTGTGCATGGCATCCATTACATATGCACATGTCTCCTTGTGGGAACGGAAATAAATGTGAATGTTAATAACAGCCAGCAAAAATGACCTGTGCATCTTCCGTGAAGTAAAGAGATCTTGATATTATAAAACGCAAGACATACTGTTGTCAGGAGACCCCAGGAAGCACAGTTTTGAAAGGCTGTAGATTTTATTACTGAGGGAAGAAGGAAACACCCTCTTCTCTGTCCCCAATTCCTTTTTTTCATTAGCCTCCAGATGCCAACCTCTGAATAACTCCTAAAGTAAAGAGCACATCAATATTGCAGGAGTTTCCAATACTAAAAGCTGATAAAGTTTATTGCACTTATAAAATAAATAGAAGGAAATGCTTCGAGTTTCCTATTTATAGACCTCCAGGGAGGTCTCAGGTATGATTTATTGCTTCAATTTTTACAATGTTATTCTTTCATTTACACACTCTTGTGCACATATGTACAAACTTCTATATATCTTTTTTTTCCTCCCACACTCTATTATCTTTTCCTTCTTGCCTTTGTAGTGTATGTGGCTCTTTCCCACAAACAAAACAATCATTTGCATCTCAATGCCTTTTCCAGTCTATAAGTTTGACATCTTCCAAAGTATACAGTGACCTCATCACTCACTGAAGTCAGCAAATCTTGAGAGCACTCAAGCGGACATAGAAAGCACTCAGTAATTCTCCATTCAAAGGAAAAGGTTTGCTAACGTTTTCCTTGGTCAGTTAATCAACCCATCTTTCCTGTGCTTTGAGTCCTTCCATTGGTTCTTCCTGATGCATTATACAAGAATGCAATTTTGTGTCCAGTTTCAGGGTTGTGCACACCTATGCCCTGTCCTTCATCTTTGATCATAACTTCTGTTGTGCCATCAGTCATGCGAGACTTGATCTTCCTTCATTTTCTATGTTCACTTCTTCTCAGCCTACTTTCCACTTCATCTTTATGAAGGAAGAGCTTCTGATGAGTCTTTCAGTGGTGGTGGTGGTAGTGCAGCTGTTAGCTCTCTGCAGTTAAAAAAAAACCTCTAAAGAGTTTTGTGGCAGCTTAAAGGCTCTTCACATGCTATGGCATAAGCTATTGTAAAGCAGAGCATACTTTGTCACATGCACTAATAACAGATATACATCACTGCCAACAAGAACACTAATTTGAAAAACTCCGGATTATCTTGCCTTGGGAGAAAATTAAAGGGATATGAGGAAGGAGTATAGCAGTGCATATAAAAAATAGTATTTTCCCCCTTTTGGTGAGTGAAATGCATGCAAATTTCAGCAAGCACTATTTGAGGAAGGAGAGGAAGCTGATGATAAACCATTCTGGGGCAATTAATATATTATTTCTAGAAATGCTTGAACACCTGCATGTTCAGTTCATGTCTTGTTTGGCAGTGGTGCTATAAAATACTGGGTTCAAGATGCCTTGCAGTGAAACAGCTCTGTTTTATTTAGTGATTTCAGGAACAAGACAGACAAACAGGGAAAATGGCCCTGTTTAAATAGCAGGCAAAGACCACACCCCTTTCCCAACACGCACAACTATAGGTACAAGTACTGAACCATTAACTCCTGATTGGCCACCTCCCAGAGTCCAGGTAGTTATTGTTCTGGAGCAACAAGCCTAGCCAGTCTCTGGTAACTAGCTCTGGAAAGCCCCAGGCTCAATACATAACACCTCTCCCTCCTCAGTTCCAAAGCACCTTAACACACATAGTCTCTAAGGTACACTGGGTTGTGCCATTCCTGGGTTGAACATAGAGGCTCACTCAGGAGTCTCTGGAACCCAGTCTGGTGTTCGCGCCATTCCTGGGTTGAACATAGAGGAGTCTCTGGAACCCAGTCTGGTGTTCCCAGAATGTTGCTGGAGGGAGGCTGTGGCACTAGCGTAAAGTCCAGAATATCCGTAGCCGCCTGGCAGTCTGGCTGGGTGCTGTCTAGTGGGAAATCCCTCGTAGTCCCTGGTTCCTATGGCAGTGGTGGTTCCACGTAGCTGTCCCCCATGGCTGCTGACGGCAGCTCCGGCTTGGCTGGGAGGAGATGGCAGCAGAGCTGGTCAATGTGCCTTCAGAGGATGTGTCCCTTGTTGGTAGAGACCTCGTATGAAAGGGGTCCAGTGACTCTGATTACCTTGGCAGAAATCCAGGCAGGACCACTGGAGAAGTTCTGTGCGTAGGCAGGATCACCGGGGAAAAAACCTCTGGGCACTTCCTGGCTTTCTGGCAATGCGTGACACTCTGGGGTGCAATCCACATGCAGTCTGTTTAGCCTGGTAGTTAGGCACCTGCCCATGAGGAGCTCAGCGGGGCTGTGGCTGGTGGTTACACTCGGGGTCACCCGGTGGCCAGAAAGGAATACTGTAAGCCTATGGTCCCAGTCCCCATGGATGATCCACCTGAGGGGCTCCTTCATGGACCGCACCACCCTCTCCACTTGTTTGTTGGTGGCTGGGTGGAAATGAGCAGAGCAGATGTGTCAGATGAGGTAGCAGCCCAAGAACTCCTGAAACTCCCCGAAAGTGAAGGCAGTCCCATTGTCCGTCAAGACCATGTGGGATAGACTATGCATGCAGAAGGTTTGTCTGAGGGCCCGGATTGCAACTCTTGAGGAGGTGGAGGCAACAGGCATGACCTCCAGCCATTTACTGTAGGAGTACACCAAAATAAAGAATATTTGTCCATGGAAGGGGCTGGCGAAGTCCAAATGCACCCTGGACCACGGGCTCAAGAACGAAGTCCAAATGCACCCTGGACCACGGGTTGTGGATAGACTCCCAATGCTGCATGGGAGCACGGGGCAGTTCCGGCTGGGTCTCCTGGCATGCCTGGCAGCACTTGACCCAGGCCTCTATCTCACTGTCCATTCCTGGCCACCACACATGGCTCCGGGTGAGCACCTTCATCTGCATGATGCCAGGGTGAGTTTCATGCAGGACTGTCAACACTCGCTGGCTCAGGTGAGCAGGAACCACCACCCGGCTGCCCCACAGTAGGCACCCTTTGTGAGCTGAGAGCTCATCCTGGTGGGAGAAGAAGGCTGTAAAGTCCGGGCCCAGCCAGCTGGTGGACCAGCCCCTTCCCAGCCAGACCAAAATGTGGGAGAGGACTCGGTCTTTCACAGTCTGGCGGGAAATGTCTGCGACTTGCAAAGGGCAGTGGGGAAGCTCCTCCAGGAGCAGGATCTGGTGCACAGGAACTGGGTCAGGATCAACAGAGTGGAGTGGCAGGCGACTGAGGGCATCGGCATGCCCCATCGCCTTCCCAGGATGGTGGCGGAGGGAGTACTGGTATCCTGCAAGGAAAATGGACCAGTGAAGTACCTGAGGTGAGAACATCAGGGGGATCTGGAGATCGGGGGCAAGAAGTCCTAGCAGAGGCTTGTGGTCCATTGCAATTGTGAACAGTCACCCATAGAGGTAGTCGTGGAATTTCTTTATCCCTAACAATGATGGCCAGTGCCTCCTTATTGATTTGGGCATAGTTGCACTTGGCTGAAGATAGGGTGTGGGAGTAGTATGCCATGGGGACCTCCCTGCCATCTGGCAGCTGGTGGCTGAGAATGGCACCAACACCATACAGGGAAGCGTTGCAAGTGAGGACGATGGGCAGCTTTTTGTTGAAGTGGGCCAGGACTGCTTTGGAGGTGAGCAGCCCCTTGATGGCCCGGAATGCAGTGGTTTGTTGTCGCCCCCAGACCCATGGGGCCTTCTTGTCAAGGAGGTGGTGAAGCAGCTCTACAAGTACAGTTTTATGGGGCAGGAAGGAATGGTAAAAGTTCAGCAACCCCAAGAAAGCCTGTAGCTCCTGCTTGGAAGTTGGTGCGGGAGTGTCGACGATGGCGCTAACCTTGTCTGGGGCCAGATGGATACCTTCAGCATCTACAGAGAACCCCAGAAACTCAACCTGCGACACACCCAGGAGGCACTTCTCCCACTTCACCTTGAGGCCAGCTGACTGGAAACACTGCAGGACAGCACGCAACCAGTGGACGAAGTCCTCCTCTGTGGGGGCAGCAATTAGAACATCATTGAAGAAGGGCTGGACTCCGGGGATACCTTTAAGAAGACAGTCCATGAGATTTTGGAAAATCCCCGGGGCCACGCTGACCCCAAACTGCAACCACCACACCCTGAATGTACCTCTGTGCATGACTGTGGTCTGGGCCTCAGCAGTCGCATAATCTACGGGGAACTGCTGGTAGGCCTGGACCACATCTAACTTTCTGAAAACCTTGGTGCCTGCCAAGGAGGCCAAGATGTGGCTGACCACCGGGACTGGGTAGGCACAGGTTTTAGTGGGGTTCGCCTTGGCCATGCTGCTTGTGTTCGGTGGACGTCCTCCGCCTCCTCATCTGAGCTGCCAGAAACCAGGTGATGCACCATCTGCTCCTTCACAACAGGGGTGGTGTGCTGCTGGACCTCTCGGGTTGACCGTTCCGCAGCCTCAGTGGCAATAGCCTCAGCGTAGGCGACATCATAGGTGAGTGCAGTTTTCGTGAACAGGCGCTGCTGGAGTCTCTCGTCCCGCAATCCACATACGAACCGATCTAGGAGGGCCTCCTCCAGGTCTGCGAAATTGCAGGGTTGGGCCACCTTTTGCAGTGCCGTCACATATTCAGCAATCGACTCTGTGGGCTTTGGCTTCATTTATAAAACACGTGCCGACAGGTGATCTGCAACGGTTGAGGCAAGAAGTGCCCCTTCAGCCAGTCAGTGATGTCCTTCCAGGTTGCCGCCTTGATGTCGGTCGGAGCAACGAGGGATCGAGTGACATCGAACACTGTCTTCCTGCAGGAGCTGAGCAGCGTCGCCTTTTTCCTTGCCTCGTCCACAATCTGGTTTGCCTATAGGTGGAACTCGAACCTGGAGAGGTACGAGTCCCAATCTTCCGTGCCCGGTTTGAACGCCTCGAACGCCAGGTTGACGGCCATTCCAATGGTGGGGCCGACCATGACAGCAGATGGGGCCTCAACCAATGTTCCCTCTAAGCTGTGGAGTCTTGTGAGCAAAAATTCTACTTTATGAGCTACTGGTATTAAAGTTGTGAGCAAGTGATTTGGTTACTGCATAAATTAGTTTGCTCTAAAGCCATCCTTACTGAGCTAAGACAAAAATGTGTGAGCCAGAGGCTAAAAAACTGTGAGCTACCTCACACTAAGTCAGCTTAGAGGGAGCACTGGCCTCAACTGGCACGACTGGGTGTGCGTCTTCGTTCTCCATTTGGTGTTGGTTCAGCGGGGCTGCCTACCCGCTCTAGTATCCCATCCTCGTCGCCAATTGTCAAGTATTGACTCAACATCGTTGTAAGTAAGTGAAATCAGCTTTATTAACAACAGGAACATCAGAAGAACACACAACAACAAACAGTGGAGCATAGCTCCCTTTTAAACTATCCCGGGCTGATGTGGCCATGCCCTTGAATAGTTAAGGACCAATAGCATTGTTACAATAATGTCCAATCAGGTTTGTTCCCTCCAGCACAGTTCTCTTGCATCTGATTGGTTACACTTAAGCATTAGACGATAGGATTGTTCCAGTTTATAATCCTGGCTAAAATTTCAAGATTAACATTGCATTTAATACGGTGAATACATAACAGTAAGTGGTAGATTAAAGGTTAAGAGCCACTGCTATCAGTTATAATAAAAAGTAAGGTGACTTGGCAGAAAGAGGTTGAAATATAACACACTGGTTGATGGTGTTCACAATACTGTGAGAATTCAAATGGATCAGCAAGTGATAATTCTTGTTTATTTGCCTTATAAATGAGTCATTTGGTCCTGGATGTGAGGAGATTCAAAGGTTTCTACAATATCTTTCTCATTCTCTCTTGCACCCTCCTGTTGTGGGATGTACTACAGGCAAAGGTGTATGAAATAACACTCAGCAGGAGAACATGTAAATCACTTCAGAGCCCTACCAGGTACATGATGTTACAGAAACTAGAGCCAGAGTAATTTCCCTGCCTTTCCTCTTTGGGTAGTGAAGTGTCTGCCTGACAGGTCTTCAGTTCTTTCTGTCAGAAGCTGTGGCCTGAGGCTGGCTTTCTGACCTCTCCCCAGCTGGAAAGAACACCAAGCCACCGCACAGCTCAGGCTAAACGCTCTCATGCAGGAAGAGAGAATATTCCGGGTCTTAGGATGTGCAGTTAAGTGGAAAGCAGCACTTGTCTCCATCTCATTAACAGTAGTGTCTATACTATAATGAGCAAAGGCTGAGGGACTGCAGCAAGAAGGAAGCTGACACCCCAGAGTGATGCATAGAATTCAAGAGTTATACAACAATGCTAACATGTGATGATCCTGGCAACATTTCCCTCCCACATTTGATATTGCCTCAGACTTCCTCCTGTCTTCTATGAGATCATCTTTCAGTAATTTGAAAAATCACTTACATCTTCCTCAGATAAATTCATTTCTTCTCTTGCCAATCTACTAGTCTGAGCTCTGTATTTTTAAAAAGAAAAGTATTTCTCTCTCTCTGTGGAATCACTTTCATAAAATGTTTTTCTAAAATAACATCCATGCAATACTGCATTTTGAGACACACAGAGAAGGGCTGCATATGTTGTAGTGGGGGGTGGCGATTCTAGGCATATTTGTCAGTGATAATAATCCTGATTGTTTCTGATGGCATTACATCTTGAATTATATTCATGAGAAAATGGGATTTGATTTTCAAAATCCTGTTGTACAAAAAGGGGTAAGACAATCCAGAAGGGAGGACTATTGTGGGTGGGGAGATGATGGTGTAGAAAGGCACTAAAGCCAGCCTCTTTTCCTTTCTCAGGTTTGGAAGCCTTGGCAAGCTGTGTAGATACAGAGCTGATAATGATGTGCGACAGGGGCCAAGTATAAACTGTGGGGATGCTGTGCACAGAGAGCAGCTCTTCAATTCTACCAGCTGAAACACTGCCAATCTTCTTCTCGCCTCCAAGTATGTTCACAACAACACAAAGAGATAAAGTTCAGAGTCTCATTTCATCTCAATGGGGATTTTATTACTAAAGTGCCAAGGATAAGAAAAGACCAATTTGTAGTTTTATTGATTTGAGTAAAGGTCAGGGGCAGATGCGTAGGTCATAGTGTTTCCTCTGAATAGGCATGGGACCAATGCAGTATTCCAGCTACTTTCTACTATGGAAAATTACAGTGGGAGGCAGGGTGCAGCAGGACAAAGCACTTTTAAGGAGGGGATTTTAATGATGCGAAGATCAGGATTGTTTGAGATTCCGGGTTAGAAAGATGTGGAGCAGGGGGAGGGACTGAGACAAAGATGGTGGAAGCCTCAGGCCTTTAAGGGTACAGGTACAGTATCTATGCATGACCTGGCAAGCACAGTGGCCATTGTTCACTCACTTAACACAATAATATGGCATTTCACAGCACTAGGGAGGGGCTTTGGCTCAGTGGCAGAACATCTGCTTTGCATGTTGAAGGTCCAAAATTCAATCCATGGGACAGTGTTGGACTAGGATTGGGGAGACCCAGGTTTGAATCCCCATTCTGCTATGTGAGCCTGCTGGGTGATCTTGGGCTTGTCATGTAGTCTCAGACTAACTTTGCGTTGCAGGGAGGGCGGGCTATAAATTGAAATATTATATATATATATAACCTCACAGGGTGATTATGAGCGTAAAATGGAGGAGAGGAGGCCAATTGGATCCCCATTGGATAGTGGAATATAGATGAAGTGAAATAAATAAAGAAGTAAATTAAAAGGATCAGGTAGTAGATGATGTGAAAGACCTTTATCTGAACAGCCATTGCCAGACACAGCAGAGCAGACAACACTGACCTTGATAGACCAATGGTCTCTGAATCAGTATGAGACAGCTTCATACAGGAGTACAATGTCAGCAAATGACTCTAGCTATATTTTTAGTTCTGTCAGGAAAAAGAAGCTGTAACTATGGCTATCTCATTTCATTAGCCATACTTTGTGCAGATCAATTACATGCGTCTTCTTATAAAGATAATCTGTTTTCATGGCAATCTTGTTTTCATACTGAATCCCATAGATAATAATGTTTTAAATGGGGGTGCGACAATGAAAATTTAATAGAAGAATGGTAAGAAATGTATCTAGCCTGGGGAGAAGACCTGCAAACTCATTTCTGGAGCTGGGTCAGATACGAGTGTTGTATATGAGAAGTACATGTGAACGGCATTTCTCATATCTTCAAGTTGTCTTTGCAGAGGAGTATCACAGCCATGTCTTACTATGCCAGATATTGACCCTTAGTTGACATAAAGAAAATTGTGCTCACTTCCTAGAGGGAGTAAGTCTTAAGAAAAAAAGAAAGGGATTCATTTCTCCAGTATGCTCTGAATTTCTATAGAGAACAATATATAATCATAAATATCTTCAGCTACATATCTATAGCAACTGTATCCTGTGGGTTATTTCTGAGTCTTTTGGTGCATTTACAGTTTTTGTTTTGTTTATGTTAAGTAAAATATTACAGAGAGAAGATAAAACAGAAGTTGTGGAATCCTTAACCAGCTTAAAAATACAGATGGCGAGTTTTAAAAGAAAGCCTTTCTACCTACAACGGAAAGAGACACAGAATTAAGACTTTATTGAAAAGAAGAAATCACAAAAAGAAAAGAATTAAGCTTTATAAATAAGACTGGTTTAGGGAACCTTTGTTTATGTGCAATTAACTAAGATGGGCTAGGGAATATCTAATATCTAATCTTTATGCATATGTAACTGATCAACACTGGTTATAATCTAATATACTTTACAAAACTATAGCCCATATTAAAAATATTTAATTTTGCATGCCTTAGAATGTCTTATAACAGATGAATTATAAACTATAAGAGAACAAACTGTATATTAAAAAGATTGGTCTAGAGAATATCTATGAATGTGTATTTATTTATTTATTTATTTTTGACATTTTTACCCCGCCCTCCCCAAGGAAGAGAATGGCTGAGAGTTAGGGATGGCCACCTATTCAGGTCTGACTGAAGGTCCAAACCCACAGCTGAGATTCCTGAAACTAAGCACACATAATCTTGAAGGCAACCCAAAGGGGAAGAGACTCATTTTATTGTTGTCCAAGTCAGGTAGAGAGGAAGAAACACATAATGTGTGTCATCAGAAATCTGCTGCATCAACCTGTGAAGACACAAGAAGTACATAGCTTGGGACAGATTCTGGCCCAGTTATATGACTGACAGCCAAGTCCAAAAACAAACATTATTTGCTTTCCAGGTTTGGGAAGAAGCAAGGGGGCAAATTAAGAGACCAGCAGTGCAACACTAAGCAGTTACACTGTTTGAAGCCTCTGTTTAGGATTGCATTGTAAATATGTCACCTGATTGGCTTAAGGGGAGGAGTGGGTTGTTAAGTATCTGAGAAAACTTCCAAATAAGGTATGAGAGGTGAAGGTACTAGTGGGAAGATGTGTTTAGGAACAGTCTTGGACTGATCTGTCAAGTGAGACTTTGGTTGGCAATTCCAAATAGTCAAATTAGATCAATCTGAAGCAAGAATAAGTGGGAAATGCTTATGTGGGGGACATTCTTTCATCAGCAGAGGTAATGTGGCAAGACACATTTGTTAATGAAAGACCTTGATTAATGACCGGTGGCCAGAAAGTAGGCAAGAATTAGGGTTACCAGGCCCTTTCATCATGCCAGTGGGTGGATTTGGGGAGGCATTCTGGGGGTGGGCAGGGACATTGCACAACATGCTGATGTCACCCAGAAGTGATGTCAGCGCATTGGTGATGTCGGGGGGACATTCTGCTTTTTGGGTAAACTCTGTGGTAAAAACAGCCTCAAACCAGAGAGTTTTTGCCCAAATGGCAGAGCATCACCCCTGATGTCAATGACATGCTGTCACTTCCAGCTGACATCAGTGCATTGCGCATGGCTTTGGGGTGGGTGAATTTCCTCCTGTCAGCCAGATGGCCGGTGGCAGGCAGGAGCCCACAAAAGCAGGGGATCCCCGCCCCCACCTGGGGAATGGTATCCTAGTAAGCATGGCCTTGCCTGGAGACCACCTTCTTCTACTCCAGTTAGCATGACTAAATTAGGTACAATCCTATTCACTCTGGTAGTAATACTGTCACCAGGATCTTTCTAGAAGGGGCAGTCTCAAAACTTACGACTTTCACTTCGGAGAGACTGGGGGCGCGATCACATGCAGAATTAGCTGCACCATAGGCACAAATGCCTATGGATTTTAAGGGCGCAATCAGATGCCAACATCTGCCAAGCGTCCCGCTCCCGTCGGCAACTCGTTTTGCTCCACTGCAGAAGTGGAGTAAAAAGACACCGGGGAAAACCCAGTAGCAAATGGGTTTGCTACGGGCCAGGAACGGACTTTCCCCAGTGTGATCACACCAGCATGCTTCCATGGTGTCGGGATGGTTTGATTGGGTTATCCTGACTCCATGTCATTGTTTCCCCCCCCCCATTTTGGTATGCGCATCATCACACACTGTATACGGACCACTCGGTGCTGAGATGTGAATCATCGATCGCGCAAATGTGGGTCAAATTACTGTGGAGCAAATAGCCTCGCTTCCCCCCTGCATTATCTCACACATGTGAACACTGCCTGGAACAGTTGAAGTCTGTTCAAGGCCTGTTAAGTTGGTTATTTGTTGTATTGTAAGAAATGCACTTATTTTACTGCTACTGCATCTACTACTGGTTCCTGGTTTATTAGAAAACTAGGAATAAGGCCCATTGTGGAAATAAATACAATGAGCACTAGAATGAGGCTCTGGGAGAGTGCCAAGGCCGTGGGCACTCAGCATCAATTTGCCATGGCAATCTCAGCAGGGTATAAGGACACAGAGTCCACCATTTTCTCCAGGCAACAGTGGTTCCCCATGAGGGAATGGCTGGTTTGGAGGGCAGAGTCTATGGCACTGTACCTGTCTGAGGTCCCATCACTCCTCGAACCTCACCCTTTCCAGGCTCCATCCCTCAAATCTACAGGAATTTTCCACCTGGAGTTGGCAACCCTATCTGCTTCCCAGCCAAGCATAAATCTACCTTCATTTCCCCCTCACTGATCAGCTGTCCACCCCCCCACCTTCAGCCTCTACCTGGAGTTGGCAACCCTATCTCCTTCCCAGCCAAACATCAATGTACCTTCATTTCCCCCTCACTGTCCAGTTTTCCGTCTCCCCCCCCCCACCTGCAGCCTCTGCTGTGCTCTGAAGCCTTGGCTGTCATGGGGGAAGGGGCCTGTCAGCAGGGTAGAGGGACACAATGAGCTTTCACCCAAGGCCCAAATAGGTGTGGAAAGGGCCTTTTACTGACATAAACCAAGCTTGGTTGACCAGCAGCAGTCACTGTGGGGAAGGTAGGGTTCCCAGCTCTGAGTAGGGAAATACCTGGAGATTTGGGGGGTGGATCCTGTGGAGGGCAGCATTTGGTGGGGGCAGAAGGACTCAGCAGGACTTTCCAAACCTGGAGCTGGCAACCATAGGACTGGGCCCAATGAGTTTTGGGAGGGGGCGGAAGGACTCAGCAAGAATTTCCAAACCTGGAGCTGGCAACCATACTCAGGACTGGGCCCAATGAGTTCCTCACAGAGGCGTAGAAAGGGTTTTGTCCCTTTGTCTATTTACTGGCAGAACCAAGCCTGGTTGCCTACTGAGGGAGAAGTTAAGAATGCTTTGACCGGTGGCTTCTATGACATTCTATTCAGCTAAGGCCTCCCCTCTCCCCTCCCCAAACTCTGGCTTCCTTACCTGGAGCTGGCAACCCTATGAGTTCCTCACAACAGTCACTGAGGGAAACCTTTGTCCCAGACAGGAGCTAAGCAAGAGAACTGTGTTCATAGGGAGACAGAGTACTTCTGACACAGAGCACAGTGGCTGAAAGGGGAGTGGGCAGGGAAGAGGAGCACACCCAGCCAATGGCACACCAGTAGTCTTGACTGGCAGCCAACGGGCCAATGGCTGACGAAGCGCATGCAATCTCACCACCTCATAGGACAGAAGCCACCACCATTCGGCAATCTCTCCCTTATTATAATTGAGTAGTGGGCACCAAAATTCTAAAATGCCCGCCTTTAGTGTTTGGCCGGAAGAACTGCCACTCAGAAGACACTGGCTGGGTTGACTGGCTGCTTTGTGCAGTCCCGCCCAGCGTTCCAAGGTCATTTGCATATGGAAGCTGATTGGACTTCACTTCATTCCACACCTCAACTCCAGGTTGGAAACTTCCAGGATATTTTAGGGATGAAGCCTGCTGAGGGTGGAATCTGAGGAGGAGGAGGAAGAGGGGGACCTCAGACAGATACAATGCCATGCTGCCCACACTCCAGACAAGCTGTTGCCAGTCTCCAGGTGACAGCTGGAGAGATCTTATAGCTTTGGTGCTACTTCAAAGTTCCCCAGGAGCCCAAAACAGAGTAGTGTTTTGGAAAATCTTTAGGAATTGTTTGGTGCATTTACGATGGGGCTCCTGGGGAACTATTGTTGCCAATCTTGGCCCAGCAGCCATCAAACCATTCTCTTCAACCCCCTGCTGTGCAGCTGACTTTCCCCTAGGGTTGCCAATCTCCAGGTGGGACCTGGAGATCTCCCACTGTTACAATTGATCTCCAGATGACAGAGATCAGTTCCCCTGGAGAAAATGGATGCTTTGGAGGGTAGACCCTATGACATTATACCTGCTGAGTCCTTCTGCCCCCCCTCCAATGCTGCCCTCTACAGAATCCACCCCCCAAACCTCCAGGTATTTCCCTCCTTAGAGCTGGCAACCCTACATTCCCCTCAGTGCCTGTTGGTAGGCAACTAAGCTTGGTCCTGTCACCTACTTTGGCCTTTGGGAGAAAACACATTGGGGCCAGTCCTGATAGGGTTGCCAACTCCAGATGGGAAATTCCTGGAGATTTGAGGGATGGAGCCTGAAGAGGGTGAGGTTTGAGGAGGGGTGGGACCTCAGACAGGTACACTGCCATAGACTCCACCCTCCAAACCAGTCAGTCCCACATAGGGAACCATTGTTGCCAATCTCCAGGTGAGGGCTGGAGAGCACTCAGTATTACAACTGCTCTGCAGAAGGGAGGGCAGAAGTCAGCTGAAGTCAAAGGGGCAGATAATGGTAGGTTGATGGTTAGCTGGGAAGGAGATGGGGTTGCCAACTACATGCTGACAAATTCCTGGGGATTTGAGGGGTGGAGCCTGGAGAGGGTGGGGTTTGCAGAGGGGTGGGACCTCAGACAGGTAGAATGCCATAGACTACACCCTCCAAACCAGCCATTTTGTCCTGGGTAACAATTGCTGCCAATCTCCAGGTGAGGGCTACAGATCACTCACAATTACAACTGCTCTTCAGGTAGCAGAGATCAGTTCCTCTGGAGAAAACAGTGGACTCTGTCATTATACCCTGCTAAGGTCACCACAGCAAATTAACACTGTTTGCCGAAAGCCAGATCACTGCCCCAGAGCCTCTTTCTAGATCTCGTTGTATTGCTTTCACAACGGGCTTTACTGCTAGTTATATATAAGAGAGATAGTACATACTAATGGAAATAATCACAGATTATTGGGAAACAAAACCAGCACAGTGGGTACTGAAAAACAAAAACAAAACATGAAGTAGAGCACTTTCAGATGGAAGTTGAACATTTTTGTTCCCAATGGAGGGCTGTACACCAGAGAAGATAAGAACAGAGCTTTCACCTTCATATGACAATCACAGGAACAGAAGAATCCAATAGCCTTTCAAACTGCCTTTTATTATACCTATTTGGAGAACAGACCGCAGACATACAGAACACATTGGTGAAACAAGCTGAACATTATGGGTAGGGTTCCCAATTTCCTGCTCTAGAAAGAACTGAATAGAAGTTATTTGCTCTCCTACATCTGTAACATTTTGCCTGAAATGTTAGGAGATCAAACAAGGAGAGTATTTGACACTACGGGCACATATACTTCCTGTTTGAGTTTTTGGTACAGTTTGTTTTCTCCTGTGATTGAGGCAGCTGACACAAATTTTGTCTTTGAATTTCTCATCTTTGAATTCCTTTGTCTTTGAATTCCTCATCACAGCCTGAGAAGGATTTTCAGGGCCTTGTAAAGATAATTTCTGTTTCCATTTTGGTAGCTAATAAAATTCTGCAGATTTGCCCTTTGTGGGTTCTGCTCAGGGTTCCTGAGCCTTCTTCCCTTCAATTCTTTATCACTGGCACTGAACACAATTTTATATCTGATCATGACTTCACTATCTGAACATTCACAGTTTGCCTTCTTTCTCATTTTCCAGGTTTTGGGGGTTCCTTGAGTATTGCTTGGAAGTTGTGTCTCTTCCAGGTTTTCACAAAATCCCCTCCCCCGCATTAGTGGGCACGTGAGCCTGAAACGACCAGCCAGGTGGCAAGAATGGCAGCTCTCAGCCTTGGAGTACCCCTCATGCCCACTGCCCTCTGCCAGCTTAGGGCTGTCTAGTGAGTCGGCCGTCTCAGGACTTAGAGAAACAGCAAACAGTTTCACAAACTGTATTCATAATCACTTACTCACTGACTGTTTTGCTCACCCTTTATTTAATTACGTTGGAAATAATTAAGTTTACCCCCTCTCCTTAAGCCTTACTCTTCTTATTAAGAAAGTGAGCCAAAAGTTCTTTAATTTTATTTTTGGAGATGAATAATATGTTTATTACAAAGACTTGCAAAGGCAGCTCAACAATTATGGTCACTTCATTTTTCGTAAATCACATATTTGACTATCCTATTGTTCGCAACATTTGTAATTTCCATGATTGGCCCCTGGAAAAGGATGGGGGACAGAGCTAAATTACCAATAGAACTGAGAACATTTGCAGGGAGATGAGGAGTGGTAAAACTGGCTCTTAAAGATTTACATTTCTCAGGAGCATTGCACTTTAAGATAATTAGTGATTTTTCACATCAGCCTGGAAATCACAAATGTGTGAATCACTCTGCCAAGGTCATGAATTTCCTGATCAGCCAAAGTCAAGAGTGTCATCTACAACAGCTCAGTAGCAGCTCACATAACAAGGACCAATCAGGAGACCCCCTATTAATTTGAGTTCAGGCCTTCAGTCAAAACGATGGTCTTAGAGGACAGATTCTAACAATGCTCATTCAAAAAACTGTTTGTGTGAATACAGACTTCTGTGTCTGAATGTGTATTTCCGATATGCTTTGCATCTATTATGTTAGCAAGTGTTTTAGCAAGAGGCGTTGATTGAGGGCATTTGCATTTATTTAGTATAGTAAAAGCATATTACACAAGCAGAACAAATAGAATATAAGAGGTTTCTATGGAGCTGACAGCTATAATGCCTGACATTTTTCAGCTGAGACACTTTTGAGATGCCTCTCTGCCTAATGGCCATGTCTATTAGATTGCATGAAATCTTATAATTAACTAATGGCACTGAGTGATAGACATTTGCAGGGTGACATCAGGCAGCAGCAACAAAGGCAATATCCAAGTTTCTGTGCATTAGTGGATGATCCAATGGTCAAGTTCTGGGAAATCACAATGCCAAGACTAGAGTGATTCAGAAAGCTGTGGGAGGACAGAGCAGCAGCTAAAGACCTTTTGGCAGAAGCAAAAAGTGAGTCCCAATATTCACACAGTCTTCAATATCTGATATTCAGGGGTGAGTTTAATTTTGCTCCATGGAATTAGCCACACTGCTGACTGCTTCCCTTTAGGGTAAATACTGTTGTGCATGAGTTCATGTGGAGGGGGGGGAGCAACAGCCTACAAAGGAAAAGAAATATATATCTTAAAGGTCTCCTGGCTGCTGTTTTGTCCTGAGAGATCGTATGGGACAGTGGCTTCAGGGTTGGAGTAGGATTCACGAAACCTGGGCACAACACGCAGAACGAGTAAACACATGAAGCTGCCTCACATTGAATCAGTCCACTGATTTATCAAGTCAGTATGGTCTAATTTGACTGGGAGTGGCTCTCCAGGTTCTCAAACGAAGGTCTTTCACATCACTGGGTACTTGACATTTTTAGTTGGAGATGCTGGGCATTGAATCTGGGTCCTTCTGCATGTTCTACCACTAGGGTTGTCAACTTCCAGGTGGGTCTGGAGATCTCCCAGTATTACAACTGATCTCCAGACTACAGACATCAGCCCCCCTGGAGGAAATGGCTGCTTTGGAAGGTGGGCTCTATATAGTCAGCCTTATACCCATCCTCCCCAGGCTTCATCTCTAAATCTCCAGGATTTTCCCCAACCCTGAGTTGGCAACCCTACCTACCACGGAGCCATAGCTCTCCCAAATCATGTATGAAGCTCACTGACAGTGCCATCCTAAGCAGAGTTACCTGTTTCTAAGTCCATTGAAGTTAATGTGCTTAGAAGGATATAACCCTGCTTAAGATGGCACTGGCAGTTGTTAATCTGGTACTTTTTTGGCTCTGAATTAGCCTAGCTACAGCCTCCATCTTTGAACAAAATGGATTTCAGATCCTGACTCTGTGTAGTTTGCCATCAGAAATGGTGATTCTTGTTGAGACTGCAGGGATACAACACTGACTGATTGTTGTGCATTCCATGAAGAACATTGAACCACAAGTAGCTGTAAACACAGGGAAAGCACCACTTAGTATTAAGAGAAAGCTTTTGTTAAGGAGGGCAACTTGTCCCAACTTGCCTAAAACTTGTCCAAGCTTGTCCAAATGGGACAAGAAGACCCCTCCCACAAGAGGACCTTAGTGATGTTACATCATACAAGATACTATGTGGTGAAGTAAAGCACAGATGGATTTTTTACCCTATTTTGCATGATTGTGTCAATGGCTTTTGGAAAATTTGTGGATTCAGCTGAAGGAGCCGAGAAACTGGTGTGTTGACTAGGATATGAACCTTGCCAACTAAGCTAAGATATGCAGCTTCTAAGATGCCTTGAGAACCAGATTGCATAGGACTGGGTTTCACAAAGACACCCCCAACTGTTAGCATGCACAATCATGTTATTCAAGAGTACTTTTCCTGGAACCCCAGCCTGAAACACTGGAAAGCCCCAGAATGCACTGGTGATTGCTGAGAAAGCAAAACATCCGTGGGACACAGGTGATCACCTGCACCTCTGATGCATAAAAAGACCAGTCTCACGACAGATAAGAAGAGGTTAGACCAACATGTAGTTTTGTGATACTGAGAAGAAGTTATGGGGTTTTGCAGTACCTGAACTGCCAAAGTAAGCAATAAATGAGGGAAAAATTAAGTCACACCTAGACCTATGTCTCTACCTCTTAGGAATGACATGCCACCACGGTGCCACCCCTGTCCAACAGAAATGTAGAAAAGTCCAGGATTAAAGCAAGGTTTGTAACTGCTTTACTTTTTGAGCAGCTTTTCTTTGCAGACCAGAAGTAGCCTTTTCTGTTTAAGGTCCCCATGCTTTGAGGATGTATTGAGGCCCCCTCCCCTCCCCTCCCCTCCTCCTCCTTCCTAGGAGTCTGTGGGTTAAGAGGCTCACAAGCCTGTGAGAGTCCTGCCTCTCCAACCTTCCTGAATTCTTGGATAGGTAGCTATGAAACTGCATCAGCCTGCTTGCTAAGAAACTGAGCTAAAATTAGGACAGAAGGGGGGGTAGGATACCAATTCATAGTTTAACATTTAGATTGGCTAATATGCATTATGTTTGTTCTCATATTTTCACCCTTTTGTTTCAAATACATATTTGCAAGGTATGTGGTTCATCTCCTCTCTATCTAGTGTGTTCTCTACTGGTGTAAAACTGGTTTATAATTATACTTTATTTAGTCATGCTTATATTAGTTTTTGTAACCATCAGCATCTTACTGATTTTGTATCTATCTTTTCCATGTATTCCTGCATCATGCACCTGATTCAGTTTGCAAATTTTCTTTTGTAATGTATTATGCAGTAATGCCTTTCAATAAATTGTTTAATTCGCATCAGTACCACTTTGAAGCCTGTGTTTTCTTACTGACAGTGGCATACCCACCAGGGTGAGAACCCTAAGACTAAAGGAAGCCTCTTGCTTAAATGGACCGCATTAACACCAGTAACCTTGGGCCAGACATTGTGTCTCAAATTGACCTGATTCACAGAGTGGTTGAAAGACTAAACCTGGTGAAGGAAGAACTATGACAACTTCCTTGTACTCCTCGAAAGGAGGGTTGGATAGCAATGCAATAGATAAACATACAAATAGAGATGGGCACGAACCAGCTCAAGAACTAAAGTTTGAGATGAATTTTGGCTCGTTCATGGTTTCTCAACTGAAGTTCATGACAGGTCAACCAGCACAAACTTTCCATGAATTTTCAAGCAGTTTGTGGCTGTTTGTTAATGGATACATTTCCAGAAAGACTGTTTTCACTCAAGCAAAATCTTTACCAAATTTCAAAGCAATGGGTTGCGGAGAATTTTTCAGCCTTGAAAATACTCTTGTCTATCTCAAACTTGTCTTGTCAGTTTCAAAAGGGTTCCTCCCCCCCCCGCCAGCATTTCTTTGTGTTTCCTTACCATTTTCTCACACAGAGCTTGCAAAATCTCCCCTCCCTTTGCTTGGATTTGTTGTGACTCTGTACTTTGAGAACAGTTCTTTTAAACTTGCAATACCAGTGACACTGGGCTCTGCTGGTTATTCTACACATTGTAACTGGTTGTGCTGGGCTTGCAAAATCCCACCCCCTGCTTTGGTTTTTTTAATGACACCATGCTTTGAGATCAGTCCTTTTAAGCTTGCATTGCCACAGTGGAACTGGTTCTGCTGGGCATTCTGTACACTGAACTGGTGGTGCTGGACTTGAAAAAATCCCCCCCCCCAGTTTGTACTGCAGAGATTCTTTGGTCTGGCATTAGTCCTTTTTTTACTTGCATTGCCAAATGGCACTGGGTTCTGCTGGGCATTTCGTACACTTAAGTGGTTGTGCTGGGCTTGCTTGGATCATGACTCTGTGTTTCACATCAGTCCTGTTGAGCTGGCATTGCCACAATGGCACTGGGTTCTGCTGTGCACTAGTACATTGCAATGTTTCTCCTGGGTTCACAAATCCCCTCCTCCCTGCTTCGAGTGTGATACTGTGCTAAATATCAGTCCAATTAAGATGGCTTTGCCACAATGGCACTGGATTCTGCTGGGCACTCTTTGATTGCACTGATACTGCTGGGCACTCTGTACATTGCACTGGTTCTGCTGGGCTTGCAAAAATAACCCCTCAACAACTTCAGTTTCTACTGCAGAGATTCTCTGGCTTGACCTCAGTCCTGTTGGGTTTGCTCTGCCACAGTGGCACTGGTTCTGCTAGGCTTGCAAAAATGCCCCCACCTTCAGTTTCTACTGCAGAAATTCCCTAGGACTTTGATTCTGTTCCACGGGACTTCTATTGCCCTTGCTTTTTTTGCTGGGTTTCCCCCCCTTCATTGGAAACCATGGAGGATATGGGCAACTTCTTTGGGGGGCTATAACAGACCCCGTAAATCCAATCCTCACCAAACTTGGATGGCTGGTAGAAGAGAGTTAGCTGGAGAGCCTCTTTGAGTTTGGTGTCTCTAGTATGCTGGGGGGCATTCTACTACACCACAAACCTCATGAACCAAGCCAGTTTGTTTGGGGGCTAAAAGTTCTTTACGGTTCATGGTTTGCGAACTGGGCATGCCATAAACCGTGAACCAAACCACATTTTCACAGTTTGTGCCTATCCCTACATACACATTTTCAAAAGAAAAATAGGACCAGATGAACCCACCAACTCCAGAGTTACAAAGTTCACAAAACGTTGTTTGTAATTAGTCATACTTCATGGTATCATGGTATCTAAGAGCAATCTTAGAGAAGCAGTGTGATTTTTCCAGGTACAAAATATAGTGCATACTGCAGATATACTTGGGAAACCTATTATTCCCATAACAGATGCACAGACAGGCAGTTCGTATATCATAAATAAGGACATGCACAGATGTTTCATTGTCTGAGAGATAATGGTGCACTTATAGAACTCCAGTTGTATAGACTTATCTAAACCATCATATACAGGTGCCATCATTTCAGGTGCACTATCCTTCTGACAGGGGTCATTTCATAGAAAAAGAGGTGCAGGAGCTCATTAGCGTAACTTATTTGCATTTGCCACACCCCCTGACATCACTGGAAGTGTGTCAGAAGGCAACACCCACTGCTCAGGCTCCACTGGACTCTTTTGGATTGCTAGCTATTGGGGGGGGGACGTGCAGATCTGTCCTTGCAGAGGAGGGAGAGCTTGTACCTGAATAAAACTTGGTCTTAAAGGTGCCACTGGACTGTTTTGGACCGGGGAGACTCTGCAGCTTACCTGGCTGCTTCTTGCTCTGACTGAGAGCTGCTGGGAGCAGGGGGTGGGGCTTGTTGCATGTGCCCGCCCCCTAGGCTCTTTACTGCCGGAGCTCCGCTCCTGTGTGTTCCTGCAGGAAATGACCCCTGCTTTCTGAGAAACATTCACCTAGCACAATGGGTGGTAGTAGGTGAAATTAGGAAGTCTTCGATTCCACCAAGTGTTGGGCTCTTAATGAAATCCCAAAGTCCCATGCCCTGATCCTGCTAACCTTGACGGTTTGAGGTAGGAGACAAAATTTTGGCTTTCTACATAGTTCTAAAAACAGTAGCTAAAGGAGCTGTCACAAAAGGAGGGGGATGTTACTTAGTTATGACTCCATGATTGCATCATTATTGCCACTGGTGGCGGCGGAAAGTGCCATCAAGTTGCAACCGGCTTAAGGCCACCCTATAGAGTTTTTAAGGCAAGAAATAAACAGAGGAGGTTTACCATTGCCTGCCTCTGCATAGCAACCCTGGATTTCCTCGGTGGTCTCCCATCCAAATATTCACCAGAACTGACCCTGCCTAGCTTCCAAGATCTGATAAGATTGAGCTAGCCTGGGCCTTCCAGCTCAGGGCCATTGCCACTGAGTGTTGCCTTGACATAGTTTGTGACTATGTGCCATCTTAAGCCCTGTTGAATAGTGCCTGTGACCTCAGTAATGATGAGAGTTTCAACCTCCCCTCCCCTAATTGCATTTTTTAAAAAATACTTTCCCAGATAAATGTTCTTTGCTCTGCCACATTCCAGAGGGACCAGGTGTGTTAACGAATTCTAGCAAAAGTAAAAAGAAGTCTTGTGGCACCTTAAACAGATGTATTGTATTACAGCTCACTAAACAGATGCAGGAACTGAAATTTCAGTCAGAAGAAATGTATTAATAGAGAATGAAAAGAAATGAGAAAAGGGTGGTTAAAAGGCCATGATATGAAAGAGGTACACTCTGCTGTATTTCTATGCAAAACTCAACAGTATCCAAGAAAAACATGGCGACCGTTCACAGCAGCTGTAATGGGTGATAACAGAGACTTCCTAATTGAGTTAAGCTAATTTAACACCTGTAGGAAGTGACAACTGTGTCCTTTCAGTTTGTTTGCTTTACTACAAGATTGTTCATTTAAAGGGGGGGGGGGAAACCCTGTACATTTGCTGTAACAATGCCCACCATTTTCTGTCTCTTAAAGATTCCCTATAGCATCAAGAGTCCATTGCATTTGAACAATTGAGAAGCTGTTGCTGCAGAAATGGGGATATCTGTACAAGTCTTAACAGATTTTTATTTATTGGACTAAAATGGGCTGCGCAGAAAGGTTCTGAAAGTCATAATTTCTCTCTCAATTTTCTGGCCTCTGCTTAATCTAAGGGAAAAAAATTAGGAGTATAGGTGTTGTCTTATTAAATATAAAACCTGGATTGGGAAGCAAAATGTTAAGAGCCAAAGTACGTTGGTGCCTATAAGCCTTGAAAGGCTGTGGCACACCAGCAAGTATACTAGAATTTAATCAAAAGAGGGATACAGACAAGTTTACCGATAAGTAGCACTTAACAGCAAGGGACACAGATTGGATTTGTGTTAACAATTTGTAATCTCTTGAAAGGCAAAAGTAAAGGTATCTGTCAGTGAAGATAGAAAAGACTGCTCAGTAATGAAGAATGTTGGATGAAAATTTGCTTCCTTTATCTGCCACATTACGTGTCATAGAATGTGTTATGCCTGCTGGACTCTATTCATGGATACTACAAATGTGGAAGAAAGGCTGATTTAATAGGCCCACCTGATTCCTAAATCCCTATAGGTGCTAATATCTTGCATATTCCATCCCTTCACAAATGTTTATATCTCTGTAACTTCCTATTGTATCTGCTTATTTATCCTGCACTAAGTTTGCCATTCTGCCTAACTAGCAACCATTGGGAGTATCTCTGAGCGAGACACTCTTAACTAATTACTCGACTGGACCATATTTTGATCCATCCTCTCCCTACCTTTCTGTTGCATCTATATGCTGTTGATATTGTTTACCTGGATTTCAATAAAACCTTTGAAAGGGTTCCCCATGATGTTCTGATGGGTAAACTAGAGGACCGTGGACTAGACTGTAGGATAGGTGGATAGGAAACTGGTTGGAGAACCACACTCAAAGAGTAGTTGTCAATGGCATTTCAACTGAATGGGGTGTGTGTGTCCAGTGCGGTGGCACAGGGCTTGGTTCTGGGCCCAGTATTTTTCAGTATTTTTATAAATGATGTGGATGAGGGTGTGGAGGGGCTACTCATTAAATTTGCAGATGACACTACATTGAGAGCAGCAGCGAATACACCAGAAGATATAGAATTCAATGAGATCTGAACATGCTGGAAAAGTGGGTAGCTGTGAACAAGATGCAATTTAACAAGGATAAGTGCTGAGTTCTACATCTGGGTAACAAAAAGGAGTAACACGCATACTGGATGGGGGATACACTTCTGAGCAGCAATGTGTGTGAACGAGATCTTGGGGTAAGGGTGGACTGAAACTTAAATATGAGCAGCCAGTGTGATGCTAATGCAATCTTGGGGTGTATTAACAGAGGCATAATATCCAAATTGCAAGATGTCATAGTCCTGCTGTACACTGCATTGGTAAGGCGCACCTGGAGTACTATGTGCAGTTCTGGAGGCCTCACTTCAAAAAGGATGTGGACAGAATGGAGTGGGTGCAGGGAAGAGTGACGAGGATGATTTGGGGCCTGGAGACAAAGCCCTGAGGAAAGGCTGAGGGACTTGGGAATGCTTAGTCTGGCAAAGAGGAGGTTGAGGGGGAACATGATTGCTCTCTTGAAGTATTTGAAGGGCTGTCACTTAGAGGAGGGCAGGGAGCAGTTCCTGTTGGCAGCAGAGGATAGAACTCACAATCATGGGTTTAAATTAAGGGTGGGAAGGTATTAGGAAAAACTTTTTTACACTAAGAGTTATGCAACAGTGAGGTCAGCTGCCTAGGGAGGTGGTAGGCTTCCCTTCATTGGCAGTCTTCAGGTAGCGGCTGGAGAAACACTTGTCAGGGATACTCTAGGCTGATCCTGTGTTGAGCAGGGGGTTGGATTAGATGGCCTATATGGCCCCTTCCAACTCTGTGATTCTATGATGCTATGATTCTACGTATGGTATCTGCATTTATTTCCCTGGAAAGCAAATGCCAACTCTGTGAGTTGAGTATATGAGTAACTGAACAGGAAATACTAAGAATGGAGAAGGGTTAATCACCTGGCATCATGGCCTCAGTATGAATCCAGACACATGGCTGTTTTTAAACTTTTGAAAAAGGATTCAGGAGATCCTCATCATATATCTCCTGGGTAAAATCTAATTGGACCCTAACCCTGAGTAGCTACTTTTGCTACTCAGGACAATGAAAGGGAATATGTCTTAAACTGTAAACAGGTTGGTTTGGGGGACATGGCAATAGTGAGAATGCTCAAGAGCTTGCTTTTAAGTAACTGTTTCTGAACCAGAAATCCATGGAGGAAGTCCCCAAAGTGGTGCAGTGGTAGGAACAAATGCATCTCAAAGGAGGTATGGGTGGGCAGGTCACTAGGATGGCATGAAAGGCACACAGACCTTTAGCATGGGTGGGAAGAGCACTGAGAGTTTATCTACACTGCTTTACTGGATAGTCCAAATCTGGCACAAGGTATGAGTAGAATCACAGCATACACTAAATATGAAAAATGGCTGAAGTCTCTTTGGCAGCAGTGCCCTAAAAGGAGATCTCGTAAAATGAATATGGGTGAGAGAAACTGCATGCAAGGTAGATGTCATTCAGCCACTCCTTTATTTCCCTTGCCTACTAACCTTTCATCCTTAACTCCAGCGGCATCTCTGCAAGGGTAGCAAATAGCTCCTCTTCTGCAAGGTCTCATGCCCTTTTGCAGCCGCCGCTGCTGCCTTACTGCCAATGACTTTTGTCTGTGATTTCTTGGCATCCTCAGCGCAGCAGCCAGCTGCTTGTGTTATGGTTTCCATGGCGATTCTTGCATGATGTAAAGGTGGTGCTGGTGGAAGCTGTGGGAGGAAGCAGTGAGAGGTGGGAGTGCTCTCTGCATGTGAATGAAGAAAAGTGGGTGAGGGGTTGAGGAGGAGGAGATAAGAGAGATGGAGAATGAGACAGTGGAAGCTCTCTGAGTGCTTTGTCAGTAATACTACCTGTTATTTAGGCCCTGCAAATCCAAGAATAAAATCCAAGGAGAAATTTAAATACACATGTTATTACAGGGTGTCATGATAACCAGATTATTTTTAGAAGCTTCAATTCTTCTGTAACCTGAATATAGATAATATCCCTGTCTCTGGGCCCAAATTGCAAATGTGTGAAACAAGATTAGGCAAATATGAGAGGGCAACATAACTTAGAACCATTTCAGAAAGCAGCTTTCCAGACCCACCATTATTGTTGTTATTGTTGATGTTGTCATTATTATTAGCACATATATATGGTAATAAAGTAATGTCAAATAAAAGAATATGCCTATACCCCAAGGGACTTAGAATCTATTTGAACAGAGAGGACACAATAGAGACAGAAGCTGGCACAATCAATGGGCATGGCACTTTTTGGAGTATAAGACTACAGATCCTTGCCCTGAGGCATTTACAGTCTAAATTTTGTATTTGGGAGATAGCAAAGGGGGAGGGGGAGGCAGAGAATACAAAGGGGAAAGAATAGGCATTCATCTCAATCACAGGTGCATAGGCTCAGTTTCAGAAGGGAAGTGGGCTTTTTTAAACGAGAAGCTTCATGGAAGACAGAGGTTTTGAGGAGCAATTTGAAAAATGTGAGAGATGTGGCATTATGAAAGTGTACAGTTCTGCATCTATGTTCTTTTGGGGAGGGGCCATGGCTCAGTGGAAGAGCCTGAGCTTTGCATGCAGACGGTCCCAGGCTCAGTCCCCGGCATCTCCAGTTGAAAGGACTAGGCAGCCGGTGATGTGAAAGACCTCCACATGAAACCCTGGAGACCTGCTGCCAGCCTGAGTAGACAATGCTGACATTGACGGACCAATGGTCTGATTCAGTATAAGGCAGCTTCATGTATACCTTGCAGGGTATAAAAATCAGCAAAGGAGAAAGGGCAGGGGTGCTTGAGAGAGAAGAACATCTTCAGATGTCTGTGAATAGTGGAAACAGAAGAGCAAAGTTCATGGCAAATATGTATCAGGATATTTATTTACTTATTTATTTATAGATTTGATTTATACCCCGCCCTCCCCGCTACGAGGGCTCAGGGTGGCTTACAATCAGGCATAGGCCAGTATCAAATATAAACATTTTTAAAACCATTTAAAAACTCTACAATAACATTATTATTAACAAAGGTGCTCTGATCTTCAACAAGATGGCATATTGCAACTGCCCCGCCAACTCAGCATCGTCTGCTCCGGGAACATTGGTGTTCTCTCGTCCAGGGCCAGGATATGACAATGAAGAGATAAGGTGAAGGTCACTGAGGTCTTGAAGCTAAGAAAAGGGAGTTTTTGTTGGATCTGGGAGCAGGCAGGAACCCCAAGTATGGATTTAAAGAGAGCTGTGAAATGACCAAAGTAACTTGGGGCTCTTTAGCTTGGACAGGTTTACAAGATTATGCATGGGATAGAGCCAGTAGAGAAAGAAGTACTTTTCTTCCTTTCTCAGAATACAAGAACTCGTGGGAACTCAATGAAATTGCTGAGGAGTCAGGTTAGAAGGGATAAAAGAACATGAAAACCAAAAGAAAGAGAAAGAGAATTGAAAAATAAAGCTACAGCTTTATGGCTGTTTTACAAAGTGGACAGTGAATTGTGGATGGATATGGAGAACAAATGAAGAGAGGAAAGCTTGGGAGGAAAGATGGCAAGGTCGGTCTAGGGAAAATGTGCAGGAGTAGAACACCTCTATAAACCTATGAGTGTCATTATATCATATGTATGTACCTATGAGGTTGACATAAAATTTGGAATTGTGAATCAGGCTAAATGCCAGGTTTGCATCTGCCTTGCAAATTAAGGGGAAAGAGGAGAAGGAGTTTCCTTTGTAGCAGTTCTGAATGAGTGATTCAGCAGAATGCAGAGAGAATCACCTAAGAACAGAGTTATTGGCTTAGAGTGAGTCAAGTAAGAGAAAGTAGCCTTACTGTCAAAATCAGTGGAGAGAAGCAAAGTTGATTTCTTTATGATATCTGTCCCTTCTAATTCATTGGCAGAAGTGAATAAGAATATATGTAGAGGATGGCAAAAGATAAAGATTACCTGCTTCTAGATTTCAGTGCATGGTACTGAATAGTTGGTGAGCTAGTGGGTGACTTTAAATATATTATCACCTTGAGCAAAATGCTGTAGCAGGCCTCCCAGAGCTGAAACAAAATCCTATAACATTTTGGAATGCAACATATTTTTATTTTTTAAAAGATTTCTGAAAATCACCTGCACCCCTTTATCTTACCTGTTCCATTTTACTGTATCTGACCTGTATCTAGGTAGACTGCCCAAGTCTAACTCTGTCACTCTGGTAATATTCACCCTGAACCTTTGTGATGCAAGAAAGTAACAGTGCAAATTGACAGGCTGAAACTATTTTTAATAATTCCAGGATGAAGAAAAGCACATATAGTACAAAAATGCAACATAATATCAAAATATTAGTCAGAATGATTAATAAGAGGTTGTCACAATAAAGATGAAAAGCTGTGGAAACCAGATCAAAAGTAGCTCCCCCCCCCGGTGAGTGAACATCATGACTTCAATCAGACATCAGAGCTATGACATTTAAGGGCTAGAGGAGATAGTACTGAGGCACAAAGCAGAGACTGAGAAGAGAGCAAGAAAGCTAGCTTCAAGGATGAGAGTAACATGGGAAGAATGGAGTTACTCTAACACAACAGAGAAACCCCTAAACTAAAAAGAAACTACCAGGCTCATGGTTGGTTACACAGGCAAAATGAGACTAACAATGCAACCTTAAGCAGAGTTACACCCTTCTAAGCCCATTGACTTCAAGGGTGTAACTTCTGAGAAACCTGGAAATAAAATGGAGATTTCCTCAGCCATTTAGGTTATGAATTACACTAGGTATGAACTCCCGCAGCACAAGTTGTAATTCAGCAGCTGGTCCCAGAGACTGGGACCAATACTTGTTGCTGAACTTTATATACTTATATACACTAGCGCTTTCTCCAATCTCTGTTTCAAGTTTAATCAGAACTTGGTACATGGGGAAATATATTTAGAGCAGTGGGAGCCTGTTAGGGAGCAC
Organism: Gekko japonicus; assembly: GCF_001447785.1. Classification (NCBI taxonomy): domain Eukaryota; kingdom Metazoa; phylum Chordata; class Lepidosauria; order Squamata; family Gekkonidae; genus Gekko; species Gekko japonicus. Next base: position 477,093 of record NW_015172042.1, on the reverse strand, counting down.
TATGATTATACCCATCTGCAGTGACTTAATTCATTTCAGGTACAGCACAAAAAGTTTCCTGTATGTGCATTGGAACACATGGATTTTTTTAATCCAAGCACTGAGCTTCAGCGCAGGCATCCTAAAACTAGTGAAAAGTGACATTGTTATTGGGGATATTACCACAAACACACACCAGAGCAGATACTCAAAAGCTATTAACCACTTTCAAGTGCAAACTCTACAGATATTATGTCAGGATGGGTGGGATCATACCTGCTGTCTGCCAGCCTCCTTACATTGAACCAAAGGCCTGAACAGAGCCTATATGGCACAAGGCAGCATACACTCTGTGTTATGATCAGGCCTCAGTTCCTGCCGGAGCACACCGGAGCGCCGCTCTGCCAGTCAGGAGCCCAGGGGGCGGGCACATAAGCCCCGTCCCCTGCTCCCACGAACCATCAGTTGGGCAACCGTGGGGGGGGGGCGTGCGAAATGTTCACCGCCTCCCTGAGCCCCAGGGTGGTGGCCTTGGACTCATAGGGGCAAATTCCACCTCTCGTGCGAGAGGTCATTCTGGCTCCCCCAGCTCTCCTTAGGGGCTCCTTAAAAAGTTATGGCCACCACCGCTGTTCTTGGCCTCCCTGAGCCCCGGGGTGGTGACCTTGGACTCATAGGGGCAAATTCCACCTCTTGCGTGTAATTTGCCACTCGGACATCACATGGGAGAGGTCATTCTGGCTCCCCCTGCTCTCCTTAGGGGCTCTTTAAAAAGTTATGGCCGCCGCCCCTGTTCTCGACGGCAGCTGCGACGCCGGGGGGGGGGGGCCAGGCCCGGGGGGGGGGCCCAGCCCTGAGGTGGTGACCTTGGACTCATAGGGGCAAATTCCACCTCTCGTGCGAGAGGTCATTCTGGCTCCCCCTGCTCTCCTTAGGGGCTCTTTAAAAAGTTATGGCCGCCGCCCCTGTTCTCGACGGCAGCTGCGACGCCGGGGGGGGGGGGCCAGGCCCGGGGGGGGGGCCCAGCCCTGAGGTGGTGACCTTGGACTCATAGGGGCAAATTCCACCTCTCGTGCGAGAGGTCATTCTGGCTCCCCCTGCTCTCCTTAGGGGCTCTTTAAAAAGTTATGGCCGCCGCCCCTGTTCTCGACGGCAGCTGCGACACCGGGGGGGGGGCCCAGCCCTGGGGTGGTGACCTTGGACTGGTAGGGGCAAATTCCACCTCTCGTGCGAGAGGTCATTCTGGCTCCCCCAGCTCTCCTTAGGGGCTCTTTTTAAAGCTATGACCGCCATT
>NW_015172042.1:466578-475772 GCF_001447785.1 Gekko japonicus | reverse complement strand
GGGGCAAAACATTCTCCTGCCTCCCTGAGCCCTGGGGTGGTGGCCTTGGACTCATAGGGGCACATGCCACCTCTCACGAGAGGTCATATGAGAGAAGTCATTCTAGCCCCCCCCAGCTCTCCTTAGGGGCTCTTTAAAAAGTTATGGCCGCCACCCCTGTTCTCGACGGCAGCTGCGACACCAGGGGGGGGGCGGCGAAGCCCTGGGGTGGTGACCTTGGACTGGTAGGGGCAAATTCCACCTCTCGTGCGAGAGGTCATTCTGGCTCCCCCAGCTCTCCTTAGGGGCTCTTTTTAAAGTTATGACCGCCATTGTTGTTCTCAGCAGCAGCTGTGACTCCCACGTGGGGGGGCAGGGTGAAACATTCTCCTGCCTCCCTGAGCCCCGGGGTGGTGACCTTGGACATAGGGGCAAATTCCACCTCTCGCGTGTGATTTGCCATTCGGACATCACACGCGAGAGATCATTCTGGCTCCCCCAGCTCTCCTTAGGGGCTTTTTAAAAAGTTATGGCAGCCGTTGTTGTTCTCAGTGGCAGCTGCGATGCCCACGTGGGGGGGTGGGGCAAAACGTTCTCCTGCCTCCCTGAGCCCTAGGGTGGTGGCCTTGGACTCATAGGGGTAAATTCCACCTCTTGTGAGAGATCACATGCGAGAGGTCATTCTAGCTCTCCCAGCTCTCCTTAGGGGCTCTTTAAAAAGTTATGGCCGCCACTGCTGTTCTCAGCGGCAGCTGCAATGCCAGGGGCCCCCCCAAACCCCGGGGTGTTGGCCTTGGACTGGTAGGGGCAAATTCCACCTCTCGCCTGAGGTTATTCTGGCTCCCCCAGGAGCCCTCAGGCCAGAGCACCTGGAGCAGTCTTGGGAGGTGGATTACAAATAGTCCTTTGCATTTATATCATGCTTTAACTTTAAAAGGATCATAATGCTGATTGTGTTAATTTAGGCAAATCACGAGAGGTAGAGCAGGAAGGGTTGCAATTCAGTGCTTAGTTCTTGTGGCCCTTTCTTACACGCCCAGGGAAATGCTGATCGCCACTTTGGGGCCAGGAAGCAATTTTTCTCCAGGCCAGTTTGGCCCCCAGTGATCCTGGAGGTTTTTTTTAAAAAAATCATATTCTGGGCGTGGAACAGGGGTCACTGGGGTGTGCGGGGGGGGTATTGTTGAATTTCCTGCATTGTGCAGGGGGTTGGACTAGATGACCCTGGAGATCCCTTCCCACTCTATGAGTCTATGATTCTATAATTCACCCAGGCTGGCTGTGGGCACGCCAGCATCCTCCCCCTCCTCTTTTCCTTCGCCCGACTTGGAGGTGAAGGGAAGGGAGAGGGGGGAAAGAATGGATCCCAGGTGCTTCTGCCTGTCAGAGGGGCTGGTGCACACTTCCGGTGATGTCAGGGGGTGTGGCATATGCTAATAAGTTATGCTAATGAGCTCCTGCAGCTCTTTTTCTATGAAATGACCCCTGGTTATGATGCAAAAACTCAGGGTCAATATTGCACATCTATGCACATACAAGTAGTACCATGGTGAAGGAAGCCCCTATCCCACACTGGATAGAATGGGAAGAGATATACTCTCTTGAGTTTCTAGGTTGTTGTGTGATCCACGTTCTGGTAACCTCTCATTTGGGCTACTGGACTGCTCTCTGTGTTGCTCTGCTCCTTAAGACAATCTGGAAACTTATCTATCTATCTATCTATCTATCTATCTATCTAATTTCTACTCTGTCCCCCCAGCCACAGCTGGCTCAGAGCGGCTTACATAAAAACTGATAAATTACATTAAAACATCAGTTACAATAAAAACAATTCTAAAACCATCTTCAGATATTATAGATTGTGGCACCCCCATACTCATGTAAGCATCCTCATAAAAACATGAAACTGCCTTGTGTTCAGTCAGCCCCTTGCTCTATCAAAGACAGTATCATCTATCCTGGCTGTGACTCTGCAAGGTCCCAGGTGCAGTTCTTTGTATAATCTACTACCTGATCTGTTTAACTGGAGATGGTAGGAACTGAACCTGGGATCTTCTATATGTAAAATTCTACCACTGAGCTATGGTTTCTCCCATGTAAATCATATTTCCCCTCATAGAATCAGAATTGGAAGGGGCCATACGGGCCATCTAGTCCAACCACCTGCCAAATGCAGGATCAGCCTAGAGCAGCCCTGACAAGCCGCTGCTTAAAGACTGCCAGTGAGGGGGAGCTCACCACCTACCTAGGCAGCTGATTCCACTGTTGCACAACTCTTACTGTAAAAACGTTTTTCCTAATATCCAGCCGATACCTTCCCACCCTTAATTTAAACCCTTAATTTAATTTAAGGTGGCTCAAGACTCCTGTTTTATCTTAGCCTCAAATTACATCCCTGCTCTTGACTGCCACCCCCCCCAAACAAAACACTCAGCACCTTCCCTCACCCCAACAGCTGTATTGCTCCTTCCCTCCCATGCCTTTCCAAGTGCAGTTCCCACCACACATCCCAATGCATGCGCTTCAACCCATCCATGCCCCTCCCTCTAGTCCCTTATATCCCAGCCCCCGGATACACTCTGGCATTCACATTCCTACACTTCCTCTAATGCTTGTAAGGAGGTGGCTTCTGCTGCTGAAGCAAAGGGGGAGACCCAGCACACATGTGCACTGACTGGGAGGTGGTGACTCCTCTACTTCTGTTCTGGCTCCTGGGCCATATGTTTGACACCCCTGTTCTAGAGTGTCCCCAGTGACTCATTGATTTCACCTCTGGGAGCATGGGATGTCAGTGCATCACCTGCAACGTCTCCCCACCTGGTAAGTCTCCCACCAGTTGCCAGCCTTTTGCTGGCCTTGTGCTGGCAACCTTAAACTATTCAATGACCGTGAATAAAACTTATCTGTATAGATCTTCTAGTGATGCCCTTGCTGTGCTGCTCCAAGCTGCCTTGAATCTATGTTTTGGAGAGAGGCAGGAAAGAAATGTAATAATAATAATTAGTATAATTGTTGAGCATGACTAGTTGGACCAACTAGTCTCTTGTGGTGGACCTGGATAAATTTGGGCTCAACTGTTTGCCTTCTTAGCTGTTTCAAGTCAGACACAAATGAACAGACACGTACACTGGCTCCCCTTGCTTTTGAATGCATCTAAATGACTCAACTGCCCATTTTTTGTCTAGGTGGGTAATTTATTTATTTGGTCACAAAAACACCATAATTTGACATGCAGTATACACAGTATAAAACTGATCTATCATTGATCAGTTTCCATTTAAGAAACAGTGAAAAAAACCAAATAATTGATTAATTTGGAGTGCAATTAAATATAAGGAATGGGCTTTGCTGTGTGCCAGCTTCAGTAGCTGTTTTTATTAATTCTGAGGAGCAAGAAGAAACACATCCACACAAAATCTTCTACATATGATCTTACTTAGAGTGTCTCATTGGTTAAAATGCAGGCACAGACTTCTCTTCAGAGAAGGGGGTGGGGAGGGGAGAGAGACAGAGAGAGAAAGAGAGAGAGAGAACATTAGACGGAAGGAAAGCATACCATATTGTGAAAATGCTTCAGCAAGGCCTTTTCTGAGGGGCTGCAGTACACCAGCTTAACTCTCCATCAAATTTAGAGCTGTCTAAATTTCTATTAGAAGGTGGAGAAAATGTTCCAGATGATCATTTCACAGTGCTGGCAATATGCAGGGTTTAATACTCATCCTATAATACTCATAGTTTTCCCTTAAAGATTGCCCTCTGATTGAGCTTAGGAAAATATGTCTATTAACATTTCACCACTGCCTAGACAGATGAAAGATGTCTCTGAGCAGCTGGGCATTTTTTGGGAAAGGCACACTGACAGGACCTATAGGTAAGAAATCTTTATGACATATTCATGGAAAGTGGCTTGACCCTTTTCCCTCTGGTCCTTTTCCAGCTCCCCCACTAGGGGAAGGACATGGAGTCTCTACAGCATTCCATATCTTTCTCCCCCATGGTTAAAAAAAGCAGCTTGGAGTGGGTAATTGTGAACTGGAAAACAAGAAGATAATTTTTTAAAAAAACAGCCCACCTTTCTTTGGCTCAGATGAAACCTGTCCATGCTGCTTTGGGTCGTAGGAAAAAGAAATAGAGAAAAGCATCATTGGAACCCCGTAGTAATTTGGACCTGCACTCAGAAGCTCCAGATGGTGGACAGCCCATGCTGATATACTATTTCAGGAAAACTTGTCTGATTCATCCTATGGCACAGCATGCCAGATCTTTTCTGTTGACTGCCCATTTGTCTGACTAAAGCTGCACTTTAAATGGAAGTGAAATAAATTGGTCAAGTTCTGTAGCTGCTCTTGAAGAGAGTATTAGCACAGTGGAGTGCAGTTAACATGTTTTAAACATGTTATTTTACATATGCATGCTCAGTCTTTGAGGCAGATCATGTTCCTGGTCATAGAATATAATCAGACTGAGTTCACCCTATGGTATTTTGCTATGCTTGAGAGAAAGACCAGGCAGAAGATCCTAGATACAGCAATTCCTGACATTACCCACAAGACTAGCACAAATTTATCTTACATAGATCTGTATCCCTAAACTGGAGAACAAGGTAATGCCCAACATTACCATTCTTTGGTCACATGCCATTGCTCCTCCCAGGCATGTCACTAAGGCCAAGCCTATAGGATAGACTCATTCATGATACCCAAACACCAAACCCACAGCACGATTAAATCAGATAACATAACTGGTTCTCCAGAGAGTGCAGGGATGTCTTTTGCTTATGCACAAAAGCCACCAAGAACATGCACACTAGACACACATAATGGGGACTGAAATCTACCTGCTGCTTCTGAACATTTATGTATACAGCCAATTAACTGCAGTGTAGGTTTTATATGCAAATGGGAATTCTGCAAAAATCAGAAATACAAACCCAGTGTAGGAATTGCAGGCTATATGTGCAGATGTCTGGGAAAAGGGCCAGGAGATGTGATCCCACTTCCCTGTCTAAACGTAGAACTTCTCAGTGCCCAAACAGAATTCAAAATTATTTCCTTCAAAAGTCTTTCATGCATGCTCATTCTGGAGCTGAACTATATTTTACACCACTCTGGGACAGGCTGCCCAAAATGCAAGTATCTCTGTGGTTTCTTCCCTTTCATGCCATAAACTCCAGGAGTACTCAAGACAAGATGCGACATCATCACATTGTCATTGATTGCTGGCAGAAATCTCACAACAAGATGACATTGTGTCGGGTGATAAGTACTCCTGGATATTACAGCAAAGAGAGGAAAGACACATCATGGGAGTACCATTTTCAACAGCAACCTGGTGGCCAAGCTCTTACTGAATATGGAATAATGTTGCATATGGGTCAGTAAATTCATATGATTTACCACTTGTTTTTGGTATAAGAACATAAGAGAAGCCAATGTTGGATCAGGTCAATGACCCATCCAGTCACACAGTGGCCAAAAATACCAGGTGCCATCAGAAGGTCCACCAGTGGTGCCAGAACACTAGAAGCCCTCCTACTGTTGCCCCCCCCACACCAAGCACCAAGAATACAGTGCATCACTTGCCCCAGACCAAGAGTTCCTATCTATACCTTGTGGCTAATAGCCACTGATGGATCTCTGCTCCATATGTTTATACAATTCCCTTTTGAAGCCACACATGCTTGTAGCCGCCACCACCACCTGTGGCAGTGAATTCCATGTGTTAATCACTCTTTGGGTGAAGAAGTACTTCCTTTTATCTGTTCTAACCCAAATGCTGAATAATTTCATTGAGTGTCCATGAGTTCTTGTATTGTGAGAAAGGAAGAAAAGTTTTTTCTTTCTTTACCTGCTCTATCCTATGCATAATCTTGTAATCCTCTATCATGTCACCCCTAAGTCGTCGTTTCTCCAAGCTTAAGACCCCCAAGGTCTTTAACCTTTCTTCACAGGGAAAGTGTTCCAACCCTTTAAACATTCTAGTTCCCTTTTTCTGCACTTTTTCTAATGCTATAATATCTTTTCTGAGGTGTGGTGACCAGAATTTCACTCAGTATTCCGAATGAGGTCGCACCATCGATTTATACAGGAGCATTATGATACTGGCTGGTTTGTTTTCAATTACCTTCCTAATAATCCCCAGCATAGCATTGGGTTTTTTTTAATGCATACTGTTTCAAAATTTTCAGTGAGTTATCTACTACAACTCCAAGATCTCTCTCTTGGTCAGTCTCGGCCAGTTCGGACCCCATCAACATGTATTTATAGTTAGGATTTTTGGCCCCAATGTGCATCACTTTGCACTTGGCCACACTGAACCTCATTTGCCCCTTTGACTCCCACTCACCCATCTTCGACAGATCCCTGTGGAGTGCCTCACAATCCTCCCTGGTGTTTTTTTTTCCAATTAAATTTTTATTAGTTTCTAACTCTTACAAGTTATTTACAAGTTGTTCTACAACAAAAAGTAAATTTAACATTCTTTGATAGTAGTCTTCCACAAATTGCCAATCCTATTCTGCTTCTACTTCATTGTTACAATAAAGTAAAATAAAAAGTAAGATACAAACTGAAAATATATTTCTCCATTTCTTAGCTCTGCTCTCTTAGATCTTTACTACATTCTTCCTCTTCAAACTGGAGCTCTTCTAATTGGTGTTCCCTCACCCGGGACACAGGAACAATTCCGGAGAAGACTCTCACTGGAGTCTTGCCCATTGGGGAGGTATGGAGGGGGGTGTCCCAATAGCCCTACCTGCGTGCTCCCCTATACTTTATGTTCCAGGCTGCTTTGCTTAGGGGGAAATATATAAGGCAAAAAGGGGAAAGAGAGAGGGAGAGAGAGAAGAGAAGAGAAGAGAAGAGAAGAGAAGAGAAGAGAAAAACAAAAAAATAACTCTATAGCTAAAATCTCCTCTGGTGTAGGTCTTTACAGTCAAGCATTCATCTTCTTTTGCTTGTCAGTTCTTAGACTCCTAGCCTAGTCTGATTCCAACGCCTTCAGAAGCTCTTCGCCGGACGTTAAGTCATAGGCTGTGAGTGTTTTTCCTTGGTACGTGACTGATATATGTCCAAGCGGAAGCCAACGATACCTGAAGTTCTTCTATGCAAGCTTTTGTGCAATTGGGCGCTTATTTTTCCTAGCATTTAATATTTCAAATGGGATATCTGGATACAGCTGAACCAAAGTGTCCTCAAGCTTTAGACCTCTGTTCTTCCTAGCAATTTCCAAAAGGTTCCTCTTAGTCTTTCTGTCTTCAAGATCTGCCACGATATCAGGTATCAATGTTGGGGAGGGTTTACATGGACTTACCACTGGTCCCAGAAGCTGTATATATTCCTTGTAACCACTGGTTTAAAGCAACAGTAAGGTACTTATTTAATTCACAGTGAAAGAAATTCCACAGAATTTCACTTTAGTTTCCCGTGATTTAGTTTCTAACAGCATTAGCTTGCTTTTTGCCCATCCTTCAAAAGTTTTTAATTCAGCTATTTCTTTAGAGTTCTTTCGCATACCGGCAGCTGCAGCCTCCGCCTTCTCCTGAGTTTTCTGCAGCTTTTTGTTGACTTCATCCAGCTTATTCATAATAGGAGTCATGCTGTTTCTTTTTTTTTTATTGTTAGTTTTTTATTAAAGTATAAGTAGTGGTACATCCAACACCCGTGATCCCCATAAACCCACCATATTGCACATTAAAATGATCCTTAAAGCTTAACAAAAATCTATATATATCAATTATGATTACAATCAAATTATCTTGTATGTTCTTATACATTCTTATCGATCCAATCATAAACATTTGACCACATAGCTGAAAATACAGAGTTTTTCCTTCCGTGGAGTTTTTGTGTTAGATTGTCCATTTCTATCACCTCAATTGCTTTGTTTATAAAATCTAGTCTATCCGGAATTTCATCTCTTTTCCAGTAACTGGCTAATACAATTCTAGCTGCTGCTAACAAATTTGTCAGGACGTGTTTATCTTTTTTTTCCCAACTCTCGGGTAGAATATTTAATAAAAATATTTCAGGGTCCAGTGTTATTTGCAACTTTGTTGCCTGGGTGATCACCTGATGTACCTCTTTCCAGTATTTCTTTACCGCATCGCAGGACCACCAAACATGGAAAAACGACCCAATTTGTGCTTTACATTTCCAGCATTTATTGTTACTACCGGGGTAAAATTTGGCCAATCTAGCAGGGGTTAAGTACCAGCGATGACAGATCTTAAACAGGTTTTCTTTTAGTGATACCGCCTTTAGTTGTCTCATATTTTTCCATATCCCATCCCATTTTCGTGGGTCAATTATTTTCCCTATATTATTATTCCATTTTGTCAGGGGTGTTTTCTTATTTTTATCTTGTGGTCTATTTTCTAATAGAAAGGCGTATATTTTGCCTATCATTTTTACTTCTGGACCCAATAAAATTTTGTCTAGTACTGTAAAGTTTTTATTTATCCCTGTTTGAATATCTTTGTTATATTTAGATGTTAATTGGTTTCTTTCCCACCATGTTAGTTTGACCTGTTGGGCTTGCAAGGCCTCCTGTGATTTTAGTTGATTATTCTTGTTTAGTAAGACTTCGTAACTTAAAGTTCGGGTTTCCGTCATCAAAGTTGGTAATGAGATAGCCTCCAGGGGGGCAACCCATCTTGGTTTTTTGTCATAGTAGTTAGTTTTAATTTCCTTCCATATTTTTATTAAACAGACTCTGATTCGGTGTTGACAAAAGTAGGAATGTTTTTCTGTTCCTACGCTTAAAAAATAGTGCCACCCTGCCATTAGGTTGTGGCCTTCTAGGCTTAAAATCCTCTGATTTCTGAGCAATATCCATTCACGTAACCATGTCAGTGCCGCGGCCTGATAGTATAGTCGCCAATTCGGCACTGCCAATCCGCCCTTCTTTGTTAGTGCCACCCTGCCATTAGGTTATGGCCTTCTAGGCTTAAAATCCTCTGATTTCTGAGCAATATCCATTCACGTAACCATGTCAGTGCCGCGGCCTGATAAACTGGTAATTATTGAGTACTGGGATGTTTTGAAATAAAAATAGTATCCTGGGAAGTATAGCCATTTTAATCACTGCCACTTTCCCCATAAGAGACAGTTGAAGCTTGGACCAATTTTCTAAATCCTTTTTAACCTGGGTCAAGAGCGTATCGTAATTACCTGGTATCAATGTACTTGTTCTATTCGTAATGTTTATCCCAAGAT